>NC_143025.1:79072500-79372500 GCF_057628025.1 Oncorhynchus mykiss | reverse complement strand
CCTTGACTTTTTCAAATTTTTGCTAAATTACAGCCTTATTCTACAATGGATTAAATAAATGTTTTTCTTCATCAATCTACACCCAATACCCCATAACGCCAAAGTGAAAACAGGTTTTTAGAATTTTTTGCAAATTTATTAAAAATCTAAAACAGAAATACCTTATTTACATAAGTATTCAGACCCTTTGCTATGAGACTTGAAATTGAGCTCATGTGCATCCTGTTTCCATTGATCATCCTTGAGATATTTCTACAACTTGATTGGTGTCCACCTGTGGTAAATTCAATTGATTCTACATGTTTAGGAAAGGCACACACCTGTCTATATAAGGTCCCGCAGTTGACAGTGCATGTCAGAGCAAAAACCAAGCCATGAGGTGGAAGAAATTGTCTGTAGAGCTCTGAGACCGGATTGTGTCGAGGCACAGATCTCGGGAAAATGTCTATATCATGGAAGGTCCCCAAGAACACAGTGGCATCCAACCCGGAAAAACTGAGCAATCAGGGAAAAAGGCCTTGGTAAGGGAGGTGACCAAGAACTCGAGTTTCCACAAAATATATTTAAATTATATTTTCAAAAACATGTGCACAAACATTTGTATATAACTTTTGATTTATAATATTGTCGTGTCTTTGGCTATGCCGGATTAATTGCTATGACATGCTATTCTATAAAATAATTTATCCGTAATTAATATCACCTGATTAAGCTAATCATGTAAATGTAATTAACTAGAGAGTCGGGCACGACAAAATAATATTTGTAGAGCTGTTATCTTCCGAATAAACTCTTAAAGATTTAGTAATATTTTACATCAATAGCAGTCAACATACACAAAGAATGAATTATACCTGGATAATTCTTTACGTCATAGGACGTTCCTGGCGGGCGGAACAGATATGACAGCTTGTTACACAAAAGAAAAGGGGCTGGGTTTGAGGGAAAGAGCGGGAGACTGGAACAAAGGCGAAGCTGTGCTATCGTAAATACGGTATCTTATGCATTCTAAATTACCGCCCATTTGGAAAAGGACAATGCAATAAATATTTACTCTGAGCTGCGCTTCAGTAGGTTGGTGGTAGATGGAAGACCGTGTTGCCAAACCAAGTCGTCTGTCCTTTGAAGAATGTCTCTGGTGGTAAATTGGATAAGTTGTAGTAACGTCGTTGTGTGGTAGATGGGATACTCTGTCTGTTCCATCCTAACATGCGTTTGCAGCTGCGGTCGCTAACTCAACGGCTAGGAGGTATCACTTCTGTCGTGAATAAGAGTTCAAAGTTCATACCATTCGCAACCAAAGCTCATGCTAATGTTGGCTTCGTTCTGTAGTTTTATCTGAACCATTCTGACATAGGATCGTCATCCTACCTCATTGGAACAGATAGTTATGTTGTCGTCAAGAGCTTATGTAGGAAGGAAGAGGAGGGTGTGTTTGAAAAGTTTTACGACCTCTGTCTCTTCACGTGAGCGGGCCACTGAGTGAGCAGCCCTAACTTATGAAAACCCACATCTCACATTTTAGAAGCTAAAATCAGATTTCATCCCATCACAAATAATTTCATATTCAAACATTTAAATTGAACAGCAATTCCATGTAAATCTGATAACTCTGATGTATAGACTTTCCACTGTAGAGTTTATGCCATCTTATTATTGATGAGAATGTCTCAGATGACAACCGAACTGACATCATATTCATTAAGTACCACTGCACATGTTCAATTGTTCGGATTACCAGAAAATAGTTAATTTCCCCCCACATACTGATATTCTGCTGCCTGCAACATCCTCCAGCATGACCGGTTTGGCGGTGGGTCAGTCATGATGTGGGGTGGCATTTCTTTGGGGGGCCGCACAGCCCTCCATGTGCTCGCCAGAGGTAGCCTGACTGCCATTAGGTACCGAGATGAGATCCTCAGACCCCTTGTGAGTCCATATGCTGGTGCGGTTGGCCCTGGGTTCCTCCTAATGCAAGACAATGCTAGACCTCATGTGGCTGGAGTGTGTCAGCAGTTCCTGCAAGAGGAAGGCATTGATGCTATGGACTGGCCCGCCCGTTCCCCAGACCTGAATCCAATTGAGCACATCTGGGACATCATGTCTCGCTTCATCCACCAACGCCACAGACTGTCCAGGAGTTGGCGGATGCTTTAGTCCAGGTCTGGGAGGAGATCCCCCAGGAGACCATCCGCCACCTCATCAGGAGCATGCTCAGGCGTTGTAGGGAGGTCATACAGGCACGTGGAGGCCACACACACTACTGAGCCTCATTTTGACTTGTTTTAAGGACATTACATCAAAGTTGGATCAACCTGTAGTGTGGTTTTCCACTTTAATTTCGAGTGTGACTCAAAATCCAGACCTCCATGGGTTGATAAATTTGATTTCCATTGATAATTTTTGTGTGATTTTGTTGTCAGCACATTCAACTATGTAAAGAAAAAAGTATTTAATAACAATATTTTATTCATTCAGATCTAGGATGTGTTATTTTAGTGTTCCCTTTATTTGTTTGAGCAGTGTACTTCCAATATGTGAATGACGTATGATTTTAGGTATATTTAAATATATTCATTTTCCGCATGGGATGGACAAGCTATAGTTTCTGTTTGTGTTGTGGCTATTGAATCCTGGAGTGTCCCGTCCTGAGGTATATAGCCCAATGCAATCTGAAGGGATCAATCCTAGAGATAAATTGGCACAACCTAGCACCAAAATGAATTATTATCCAACAGCAGCACAGTGACAGGCCCAATCCCTTTACTGCTCTGGGGCGTCAACGGAGGTGACCGGACTGGCAATCATAGACACACACAGACACACGCGCATACGCACATACACAGACACTGGGATCATCACCTAAACAAAAAACAACTGTGAGGAAGTAGGGGGAACAAATTGCCCTCAACTTAATTCACAGACTGAATGACCAGTATAACCCTCTACCAACCAGGCGTATTTATAGAGCTTCTGATGTTGTGCCAATGTTTATCAAAGTGCTCAACTCTTGAAGCATTTCTTTATTTGTATTTGTAAATACAGTGGGGAGAACAAGTATTTGATACACTGCCGATTTTGCAGGTTTTCCGACAAAGCATGTAGAGGTCTGTAATTTTTTATCATAGGTACACTTCAACTGTGAGAGACAGAATCTAAAACAAAAATCCAGAAAATCACATTGTACGATTTTTAAGTAATTCATTTGCAGATTCCGTCTCTCACAGTTGAAGTGTACCTATGATAAAAATTACAGACCTCTACATGCTTTGTAAGTAGGAAAACCTGCAAAATTGGCAGTTCTTGTTCTCCCCACTGTATGTGTATACAGTGCCTTGCGAAAGTATTCGGCCCCCTTGAACTTTGCGACCTTTTGCCACATTTCAGGCTTCAAACATAAAGATATAAAACTGTATTTCTTTGTGAAGAATCAACAACAAGTGGGACACAATCATGAAGTGGAACGACATTTATTGGATATTTCAAACTTTTTTAACAAATCAAAAACTGAAAAATTGGGCGTGCAAAATTATTCAGCCCCTTTACTTTCAGTGCAGCAAACTCTCTCCAGAAGTTCAGTGAGGATCTCTGAATGATCCAATGTTGACCTAAATGACTAATGATGATAAATACAATCCACCTGTGTGTAATCAAGTCTCCGTATAAATGCACCTGCACTGTGATAGTCTCAGAGGTCCGTTAAAAGCGCAGAGAGCATCATGAAGAACAAGGAACACACCAGGCAGGTCTGAGATACTGTTGTGAAGAAGTTTAAAGCTGGATTTGGATACAAAAAGATTTCCCAAGCTTTAAACATCCCAAGGAGCACTGTACAAGCGATAATATTGAAATGAAAGGAGTATCAGACCACTGCAAATCTACCAAGACCTGGCCGTCCCTCTAAACTTTCAGCTCATACAAGGAGAAGACTGATCAGAGATGCAGCCAAGAGGCCCATGATCACTCTGGATGAACTGCAGAGATCTACAGCTGAGGTGGGAGACTCTGTCCATAGGACAACAATCAGTCGTATATTGCACAAATCTGGCCTTTATGGAAGAGTGGCAAGAAGAAAGCCATTTCTTAAAGATATCCATAAAAAGTGTCGTTTAAAGTTTGCCACAAGCCACCTGGGAGACACACCTAACATGTGGAAGAATGGTCAGATGAAACCAAAATTGAACTTTTTGGCAACAATGTAAAACATTATGTTTGGCGTAAAAGCAACACAGCTGAACACACCATCCCCACTGTCAAACATGGTGGTGGCAGCATCATGGTTTAGGCCTGCTTTTATTCAGCAGGGACAGGGAAGATGGTTAAAATTGATGGGAAGATGGATGGAGCCAAATACAGGACCATTCTGGAAGAAAACCTGATGGAGTCTGCAAAAGACCTGAGACTGGGATGGAGATTTGTCTTCCAACAAGACAATGATCCAAAACATAAAGCAAAATCTACAATGGAATGGTTCAAAACTAAACATATCCAGGTGTTAGAATGGCCAAGTCAAAGTCCAGACCTGAATCCAATCGAGAATCTGTGGAAAGAACTGAAAACTGCTGTTCACAAATGCTCTCCATCCAACCTCACTGAGCTTGAGCTGTTTTGCAAGGAGGAATGAGAAAAAATGTCAGTCTCTCGATGTGCAAAACTAATAGAGACATACCCCAAGCGACTTACAGCTGTAATCGCAGCAAAAGGTGGCGCTACAAAGTATTAACTTAAGGGGGCTGAATAATTTTGCACGCCCAATTTTTCAGTTTTTGATTTGTTAAAAAAGTTTGAAATATCCAATAAATGTCGTTCCACTTCATGATTGTGTCCCACTTGTTGTTGATTCTTCACAAAAAAATACAGTTTTATATCTTTATGTTTAAAGCCTGAAATGTGGCAAAAGGTCGCAAAGTTCAAGGGGGCCGAATACTTTCGCAAGGCACTGTATGTAGCCTGAATTTGCCTAGAATGCTTCCAATCCTTTATACTGTAGCTGACATGTTTTGTCTTCTACTTTGTTGTATCTTGTTCTGTATGTAGTAATCCGTCACCACACATGAAGTTCCCTCTCAGGAAATAAAAGTTATTTGAATTTGAATTCCTTTTTGGAGCATTGGAGCAGCCCCAGTCCTTCCGTATGCTATTGTTTATTGGATAAGACAGAGAGAGTTAGAGAAGAAAGGTAGTATAGGTTTTGCTGAAAGTGCAATGGGCTGAATTCAAATCCATTCTGGCAGCGGTACATGTTTTCTAGAGGTAGAGCCCTAGACCACCCCGGATCACCAGCTGGTGGTTTTCTCAACAACAAAAACAACATCAACTTTCCAATCACTCACCAACCCAGATCCTCTGGACAACAAAGTAATTTACAATTTGAGCAATCCTTCACACCAGCACGGTCTGCTTTGTTGTTTTGCTAGCATCGCATAGAGACATAGACGCTGGTTTGTTGTGGTCTGCTCTGGAATGATCTGGCTGTGATCAGGCTTCTCTCTTCCCTTTGGCCCCTAGTCGAACTGGCAGCGTTTTAACTACTTTGCAGATATGAAACAATCAGACAATCATAATATTAAACCAAACTATAAACAATTCACAGTTTGTGCTACAAAAACAACTTCATAAGAGGTTTTAAAAATATGTTCTATTTGACTAAAATACTCCATTACGTAGAGTGAGTCATTGTTGGCAGAATAGATGAATGCAGTCGATGCATGAGTAATTACATTTAATCTATACCTATACTAGGTAGTCTAATAAAAATGTCTATATCAAATTATAAATCTCGGCTGGTACATTTTTGCTGCCTCCAGCAATTCGGGTGATTTTTGTTTTGATTAGATTTATTATGATCCCCATGGTTACGCCAATGGTGATCCAACACATAACAAAAAAGACATTACAGACAAAAAATGACTTAACAATTTACATACGTTTAAAAACATTAATATGTTGTGTGTGTGTGTGTGTGTGTGTGTGTGTGCATCTATCCATTTTTAAACCAGGTTTGCTGTTCACTTGCGCTATATAGAGTGCATTCGGAAAGTACTAAGACCCTTTCCCCTTTTTCACATTTTGTTACGTTACAGCCTTATTCTAAAATGGATGAAACTATTTTTTTGTCCTCAATCTACACACAATGCCCCATAATGACAAAGCGAAAACAGGTTTTTTGATTTTTTTGCAAATGTATATAAAAAAAAACTAAACAGAAAAACCTTATTTATGAGAAACAAGATTCTCTGGTCTGATGAAACCAAGATTGAACTCTTTGGCTTGAATGCCAAGCATCACGTCTGGAGGACACCTGGCACCATCCCTACTGTGAAGCATGGTGGTGGCAGCATCATGCTGTGGGGATGTTATTCAGCGGCAGGGACTGGGAGACTAGTCAGGATTAAGGGAAAGATGAACGGAGTAAAGTACTGAGAGATCCTTGATCAAAACCTGCTCCAGAGCGCTCAAGACCTCAGAGTGAAGGTGAAGGTTCACCTTCCAATAGGATAACGACCCTAAGCACACAGCCAAAGCAATGCAGGAGTGGCTTCAGGACAATTCTATGAATGTCCTTGAGTGGCCCAGCCAGAGCCCGGACTTGAACCCGATCAAATATCTCTGGAAAGACCTGAAAACTACTGTGCAGTGATGCTCCCCATCCAACCTGACAAAGATTCAGAGGGTCTGCAGAGATTAATGGGAAAAACTCCCAAAATACAGGTGTGCCAAGCTTATAGCGCCATACCCAAGAAGACTCGAGGCTGTAATCGCTGTCAATGGTACTTCAACAATGTACTGAGTAAAGTGTCTGAATACTTATGTAAATAAGGTATTTCAGGTTTGTTTTATTTAATAGATTTGCAACATTTTCTAAAAACCTGTTTTCGCTTTGTCATTATCGGGTATTGTATATATTGATGAGGATAAAAACATATTTAATCAATTTCAATGAAGGGGTCTGACTACTTTCTAAATGCACTGTATCATGGATTCATAGCTCTGAATCTACGATATGTCAGAGGTTGAAAAGCCATAACACATAAGTTCTCTCAGCAACAGGTTATGGTCACTGAAATGTAACAGTACAGCTCCCACAATCTTCTTACTATCAATTTCTTCAACCAATCATCAGTCATTTGTGTCAGTGCAGTTCATGTTGAGTGCCCTTCTCTATAAGCATGCTGAAAGTCTGTTGTTAATTTGTTCACAGAGAAATATAATTGTATTTGGTCAAACAATTTTTTACAACAGTTTGCTAAGAGCTGACAGCCAAATGATAGGTCTGCTGTTAAAATCAAATAAAATGTTATTTGTCACATACACATATTTAAATCAAATCAAATGCATTTATATAGCCCTTCGTACATCAGCTGATATCTCAAAGTGCTGTACAGAAATCCAGCCTAAAACCCCAAACAGCAAGCAATGTAGGTGTAGAAGCACGGTGGCTAGGAAAAACTCCCTAGAAAGGCCAAAACCTAGGAAGAAACCTAGAGAGGAACCAGGCTATGTGGGGTGGCCAGTCCTCTTCTGGCTGTGCCGGGTGGAGATTATAACAGAACATGGCCAAGATGTTCAAATGTTCATAAATGACCAGCATGGCCCAATAATAATAAGGCAGAACAGTTGAAACTGGAGCAGCAGCACGGCCAGGTGGACTGGGGACAGCAAGGAGTCATCATGTCAGGTAGTCCTGAGGCATGGTCCTAGGGCTCAGGTCCTCCGAGAGAGAGAAAGAAAGAGAGAAAGAGAGAATTAGAGAGAGCACACTTAAATTTACACAGGACACCGAATAGGACAGGAGAAGTACTCCAGATATAACAAACTGACCCTAGCCCCCCGACACATAAACTACTGCAGCATAAATACTGGAGGCTGAGACAGGAGGGGTCAGGAGACACAGTGGCCCCATCCGAGGACACCCCCGGACAGGGCCAAACAGGAAGGATATAACCCCACCCACTTAGCCAAAGCACAGCCCCCACACCACTAGAGGGATATCTTCAACCCACAAAGATCTCCGCCACGGCACAACCCAAGGGGTGGTTAGCAGATGTTATTGCAGGTGTAGTGAAAGGTTTCTGTTTATTGCTCCAACAGTGCAGTAATATCTAACAAATCCAAACAATATACACTACCTAAAAGTTAAATAATTGAATTAAGGAATATATAAATATTATTATGAGCGATGTAGGAGTGGCATAGACTAAATACAGTAGAATAGAATATAGTATATACATATGAGATGAGTAAAGAAAAAATATTGAAACATTATTAAAGTGAGTACTGTTCCCTTATTAAATTGGACAGTGATTTCAAGTCTATGTACAGTATATGGGGCAGCAGCCTCTAAGGTGCAAGGATACGTAACCGGATGGAAGCGGCCTAGTGATGGCTATTTAACAGTCTGATGGCTTGGCGATAGAAGCTGTTTTTCAGTCTCATGGTCCAGGTTTTGATACACCTGTACTGACCTCGTCTTCTGGATGATAGCAGGGTGAACAGGCAGTGGCTCAGGTGGTTGTTGTCTTTGGTGGTCTTTTTGGCCTTCCTGTGACATTGGATGCTGTAGGTGTCCTGGAGGGCAGGTAGTTTGCCCCAGATGATGCGTTGGGCAGACCGCACCACCCTCTGGAGAGCCCTGTGGCTGCGGGCGGTGCAGTTGCCGTACCAGGCGGTGATACAGCCTTGCTTTCAATTGTGCATCTGTAAAAGTTGGGGAGGGTTTTAGGTGCCAAGCCAAATTTATTCAGCCTTCTGAGGTTGAAGAGGTGCTGTTGCGCCTTCTTCACCACACTGTCTGTGTGGATGGACCATTTCAGATCGTAAGTGATGTGTACAGAGAGGAACTTGAAGCTTTCCACCTGCTCCACTGCTGTCCCATCGATGTGGATAGGGGCATGCTCGCTCTGCTGTTTCCTGAAGGCCAAGATCAGCTCCTTTGTTTTTTTGACATTGAGTGAGATGTTATTTTCCTGGCACCACACTCCCAGGGTCCTCACCTCCTCTCTGTAGGCTACCTTGTCGTTATTGGCCATGCAGTCATCGGTGAACAGGGAGTACAGGAGTGTTGAGGATCAGAGAAGTGGAGGTGTTGTTTCCTACCTTCACCACCTGGAGACGGCCTGTCAGGATGTCCAGGACCCAGGTGCACAGGGCGGGGTTCAGACCCAGGGCCCCAAGCTTAATGATGAGCTTGGAGGGTACTATGGTGCTGAATGCTGAGTTATAGTCAATGAACAGCCTTCTTACATAGGTATAGGGAGACCAGCTGGCTGGTGTGTTTATGGAAATATTAAATCGCTCCATGTCCCAGTCTGCTGTCCCCACATGCTTCAAGATGGCCACCATTGTTCCTGTACCAAAGAAGGCAAAGATAACTGAATGACTATCACCCTATAGCACTCACTTCTGTCATCATGAAGTGCTTTGAGAGACTAGTGAAGGATCATATCACCTCCACCTTACTTAACACCCTAGACCCACTTCAGTTTGCATACCGCCCCAACAGGTCCACAGACGATGAATCCGCCATCACACTGCACACTGCCCTATCCCATCTGGACAAGAGGAAAACCTATGTAAAAATGGCACCGGAGAAGAAGGCAGACGTTTTACGTGCCCCCAACTGATTATGTTTTTTGTTCATTTATTTGCGTTGTTTGTAAAAAAAAATGTTTTACTTATTTGTACATAATGTTGCCGCTACCATCTCTTATGACCGAAAATAACTTCTGGACATCAGGACTGCGATTACTCACCACAGACTGGCAAAATCCTTTTTTTCCTTTAAAGAGTCTGACGAGCCCGACGTGAACGATATACTGCTTTCTTGGGAACAGGCCCGGATCCCCATGATTTGCATAAAGAGGAAGCAGAGAAAAGGGGTCCGAAGGGCAGGCTGCCCTCTGAGAATTTTTTGGGGATCTAATAAACCCCCACTTCCTTCCGATCTGCTAGAAAATGTGCAATCTTTGGACAATAAAATAGATGACCTACGCGGAAGATTAAACTACCAACAGGACATTCAAAACTGTAACATCTTATGCTTCATGGAGTAGTAGCTGAACGACGACACTATCAACAGACAGCTGGCTGGTTATACACTTTATCAGCAGGATAGAACAGCGGCATCTGGTAAGACAAGGGGCGGCGGACTATGTATTGTTGTAAATAACAGCTGGTGCATGATATCTAAGGAGGTCTCGATCAATTGCTCGCCTGAGGAAGAGTATCTCATGATAAGCTGTAGACCACACTATCTACCAACAGAGTTTACCTCCTGGTTACACTAGTGACCATATCCCCCGTGCATCCCGCAAAGGCGGAGGTGTTGCTAACGTTTACGATAGCAAATTTCAATTTACAAAAAAAAAAATGACGCTTTCGTCTTTTGAGCTTCTAGTCATGAAATCTATGCAGCCTACTCAATCACTTTTTATAGCTACTGTTTACTGGCCTCCTGGGCCATATACAGCATTCCTCATTGAGTTCCCTGAATTCCTATTGGACCTTGTAGTCATTGCAGATAATATTCAAATATTTGGTGACTTTAATATTCACATGGAAAAGTCCACAGACCCACTCCAAAAGGCTTTTGGAGCCATCATCGACTCAGTGGGTTTTGTCCAACATATCTGTGGACCCACTCACTGTCACAGTCATACTCTGGACCTAGTTTTGTACCATGGAATAAATGTTGTGGATCTTAATGTTTTTCCTCGTAATCCTGGACTATCGGACCACCATTTTGTTACGTTCGCAATTGCAACAAATAATCTGCTCAGACCCCAACCAAGGAGCATCAAAAGTCGTGCTATAAATTCACAGACAACACAAAGATTCCTTGATGCCCTTCCAGACTCCCTCTGCCTACTCAAGGATGTCAGAAGACAAAAATCAGTTAACCACCTAACTGAGGAACTCAATTTAATCTTGCGCAATACCCTAGATGCAGTTGCACTCCTAAAAACTAAAAACATTTCTCAATAAGAAACTAGCTCCCTGGTATACAAAAAATACCCGATTTCTGAAACAAGCATCCAGAAAATTGGAACGGAAATGGCGCCACACCAAACTGGAAGTCTTCCAACTAGCTTGGAAAGACAGCACCGTGCAGTATCGAAGAGCCCTTACTGCTGCTCGATCATCCTATTTTTCCAACTTAATTGAGGAAAATAAGAACAATCCGAAATGTATTTTAGATACTGTCGCAAAGCTAACTAAAAAGCAGCATTCCCCAAGTGAGGATGGCTTTCACTTCATTTTCACTTCTTTGAGGAAAAGATCATGATTATTAGAAAGCAAATAACGGACTCTTTAAATCTGCATATTCCTTCAAAGCTCAGTTGTCCAGAGTCTGCACAACTCTGCCAGGACCTAGGATCAAGAGAGACACTCAAGTGTTTTAGTACTATATCTCTTGACACAATGATGAAAATAATCATGGCCTCTAAACCTTCAAGCTGCATACTGGACCCTATTCCAACTAAACTACTGAAAGAGCTGCTTCCTGTGCTTGGCCCTCCTATGTTGAACATAATAAACGTCTCTCTATCCACCGGATGTGTACCAAACTCACTAAAAGTGGCAGTAATAAAGCCTCTCTTGAAAAAGCCAAACCTTGACCCAGAAAATATAAAAAACTATCGGCCTATATCGAATCTTCCATTCCTTTTAACATTTTTAGAAAAGGCTGTTACGCAGCAACTCACTGCCTTCCTGAAGACAAACAATGTATACGAAATGCTTCAGTCTGGTTTTAGACCCCATCATAGCACTGAGACTGCACTTGTGAAGGTGGTAAATTACCTTTTAATGGCATCAGACCGAGGCTCTGCATCTGTTCTCGTGCTCCTAGACCTTAGTGCTGCTATTGATACCATCGATCACCACATTCTTTTGGAGAGATTGGAAACCCAAATTGGTCTACATGGACAAGTTCTGGCCTGGTTTAGATCTTATCTGTCAGAAAGATATCAGTTTGTCTCTGTGAATGGTTTGTCCTCTGACAAATCAAATGTACATTTCGGTGTTCCTCAAGGTTCCGTTTTAGGACCACTATTGTTTTCACAATATATTGAACCTCTTGGGGATGTCATTCGAAAACATAATGTTAACTTTCACTGCTATGCGGATGACACACAGCTGTACATTTCAATGAAACATGGTGAAGCCCCAAAATTGCCCTCGCTAGAATCCTGTGTTTCAGACATAAGGAAGTGGAGGGCTGCAAACGTTCTACTTTTAAACTCGGACAAAACAGAGATGCTTGTTCTAGGTCCCAATAAATAAAGAGATATCCTGTTGAATCTGACAATTAATCTTAATGGTTGTACAGTCGTCTCAAATAAAACTGTGAAGGACCTCAGCGTTACTCAGGACCCTGATCTCTCTTTTGACGAACATATCAAGACTGTTTCAAGGACAGCTTTTTTCCATCTACGTAACATTGCAAAAATCAGAAGCTTTCTGTCCAAAAATGATGCAGAAAAATGTATCCATGCTTTTGTTACTTCTAGGTTAGACTACTGCAATGCTCTACTTTCCGGCTACCCGGATAAAGCACAGAATAAACTTCAGTTAATGCTAAATACGACTGCTATAATCCTGACTAGAACCAAAAAATGTGATCATATTACTCCAGTGCTAGCCTTCCTACACTGGCTTCCTGTCAAGGCAAGGGTTGATTTCAAGGTTTTACTGCTAACCTACAAAGCTTTACATGGGCTTGCTCCTACCTATCTCTCTGATTTGGTCAGAGAGATAGGTAGGCTACGGTCACAAGACGCAGGCCTCCTAATTGTCCCTAGATTTCTAAGCAAACAGCTGGAGGCAGGGCTTTCTCCTATAGAGCTCAATTTTTATGGAATCTTCTGTATACCCATGTGAGAGACGCAAACTCAGTCTCAACCTTTAAGTCTTTACTGAAGACTCATTTCTTCAGTGGGTTATATGATTGAGTGTAGTCTGGCCCAGGAGTGTGAAGGTGAACGGAAACGCTCTGGAGCAACGAACCGCCCTTGCTGTCTCTGCCTGGCCTGTTCCCCTCTTTCCACTGTGATTCTCTGCCTCTAACCCTATTACAGGGGCTGAGTCACTGGCTTACTGGTGCTCTTTCATGCCGTCCGTAGGAGGGGTGCGTCACTTGAGTGGGTTGAGTCACTGATGTGATCTTCCTGTCTGGGGTGGCGCCCCCCTTGGGTTGTGCCATGGCGGAGATCTTTGTGGGCTATACTCGGCCTTGTCTCAGGATGGTAAGGTGGTGGTTGAAGATATCCCTCTAGTGGTGTGGGGGCTGTGCTTTGGCAAAGTGGGTGGGGTTATATCCTTCCTGTTTGGCCCTGTCCGGGGGTATCATTGGATGGGGCCACAGTGTCTCCTGACCCTTCCTGTCTCAGCCTCCAGTATTTATGCTGCAGTAGTTTATGTGTCGAGGGGCTAGGGTCAGTTTGTTATATCTGGAGTACTTCTCTTCTCTTATCCGGTGTCCTGTGTGAATTTAAGTATGCTCTCTCTAATTATCTCTTTCTCTCTTTCTTTCTCTCTCTCGGAGGACCTGAGCCCGGGACTACTCTCTCAGGACTACCTGGCATAATGACTCCTTGCTGTCCCCAGTCCACCTGGTCGTGCTGCTGCTCCAGTTTCAACTGTTTTGTCTGTGGCTATGGAATCCTGACCTGTTCACCGGACGTGCTACCTGTCCCAGACCTATTATTTGACCATGCTGGTCATTTATGAACATTTGTACATCTTGGCCATGTTCTGTTATAATCTCCACCCGGCACAGCCAGAAGAGGACTGGCCAACCCTCATAGCCTGGTTCCTCTATAGGTTTCTTCCTAGGTTTTGGCCTTTCTAGAGAGTTTTTCCAAGCCAACGTGCTTCAACACCTGCATTGCTTGCTGTTTGGGGTTTTAGGCTGGGTTTCTGTACAGCACTTTGAGATATCAGCTGATGTACAAAGGCCTATATAAATACATTTGATCTGTATTTTTCGTAGCTGTTTACATACTACCACAATCCAAGGCTGGCACTATAAGACAGCATTTAATGAGCTGTATTCCGCCATAAGCAAACTAGGAAACGCTCACCCAGAGGCGACTAGTAGCAAGGGGACTTTAATGCAGGGAAACTTAAATCCATTTTACCAAATTCCTATCATCACGTTAAATGTGCAACCAGAGGAAAACAACTCTGGACCACCTTTACTCCACACACAGATATGCATACAAAGCTCTCCCTCGCCCTCCATTTGGCAAATCTGACCATCATTCTGTCCTCCTGATTCCTGCTTAGAAGCAAAAAATGAAAGTAGGAAGCACCAGTGACCAGAGCAATAAAAAAGTGGTCAGATGACGCAGATGCTAAGCTACAGGACTGTTTTGCTAGCACAGACTGGAATATGACGCGGGATTCCTCCAATGGCATTGAGGAGTACACCACAACAGTCATTGGTTTCATCAATAAGTGCATCGACGACGTTGTCCCCACAGTGACCGTACGTACATACCCAAACCAGAAGCCATGAATTACAGGCAGCATCCTCACTGAGCTAAAGGCTAGAGCTGCCACTTTCAAGGAACGTGACTCTAACATGGAAGCTTATAAGAAATCTTGCTATGCCCTCCTAACAGATCCAAAGATGATGCAATCTCTATTGCACTCCACGCTGCCATTTCTCACCTGGACAAAAGGAACACCTATGTGAGAATGCTATTGTCATGAACCGGCTCAAAGTTCGTAACAAAAAGGGAGACAACGTGGAGATAAGGGATAACAAAATATATTTATTAACGAAAGTAAACTAAATACAATTAACAATGGTGTGCGTAGTCAGTAATCAGTAGTGTAATTGAGTTGCGTGCAGAAATTAGACAATGAGGGGTGTTGAAAGGTGCCAACGCAAACAAACGCAAACAAACAAAACAGGCACAAAAAATGCCATAACCAAAATCTATCAGTGTCTGCATGAAGAGAGTCTCCCCAATGAATGGGGAAGAGGTGTGTTTGTTGGTTTCTCATAAGAAACTATTGGAAAAATGGCTACCTCAGTAATTTACGCAAGGTTTTCTCCGGGAGACACCATGCGACCACTCGCCCTATATGGTCTCTTACAGCCATTCTCCAATGGAAATGCCTAAAAAGACGTCACAATGCTGTAGACACCTTGGGGAAAACGTGGAAAACGTAAGCTGACTCCTAGCTCCTTCACAGCCATTTAAGGAGTCATTGGCATGAGGCGGTTTCAAAAAATGCGGCACTTCCTGATTGGATTTTTATCTGGGTTTCGCCTGTAACATCAGTTCTGTGGCACTCACAGACAATATCTTTGCAGTTTTGGAAACGTCAGAGTGTTTTCTTTCCAAAGCTGTCAATTATATGCATAGTCGAGCATCTTTTCGTGACAAAATATCTTGTTTAAAACAGGAACGTTTTTCATCCAAAAATTAAAAGAGCGCCCCCTATATCCAACTAGGTAAATAGATTACGTTATTATGAAAACATTGTAACGTGAAGAGTTTTCCTAGTATATGTTTGATGTTTATACATTATACATTGTGTGGAAAATGTCCAAATCAAAGGGAATGTTTTGGTAACGGGGAAATGTGAAGTTAGTTGTCTAAAATTGGATTTGAGAAAGACCTAGACCTTGCTCTTAACTTGGTACGCCCAGAGAATTGCCCTAAAGGCGGTTACCCCCACTTCTGACCCAAGGGTATAAAACCTGTGAGTAAAGAATTTACAGAGGAGACTACGTGACCCAAGCTGCAGCCGAGGTCTAAAAAGTCAACGAACACAAAACGCAACGCGTGAAGACAAATAAATATTTTTCTACCCAAGCTACGGATGAGTAGCTGTGTCCAAGCGGGTGAATTCAAGTCGAACCACCTAGCCTCCACCTCCCATCGAATTGTGGTATCTACACTGTTTCATTCCTACGCTGTGAGCTCTGAGCTACAGAGCTGTCTGTCCTCAGAAGAGCCCTTCCAGAACAAGGGCGAGGGAACAGACTCCTAAGCCAAAAGGACACTGACATCGTGAGGACGACCAGAGAGGTGCGCCTGAGAAGTGAGTCATTGAGCAGCCTGGACAGTCAACGTGGAGAATCCACAGAGACCTTCCCCACGTAATTACATCATTATATTCTGACCCATAAGAGCAGCAGTTAGGGGCAAGGCTAGGGCTAGAATAGCATAGCTGACAAATTCACCCAAATGTATATTTCTCTCGTGTGCTTTCTTTTTCCTCTCTCTCTTTGAAATCCCCATTTTGGTTAACACGCGCCATAGTGTGTTGGCCCGTTATACTAATTTCAAATCAATAGCCTATAATGTGTTTTGTCTATGTGTATCTTTTATCATCATATTAGCTTTCTCGTAAATAAATATTCAACTAAGATTGGTGTGGTACGAACTCATTGGTGAGACCTGGGTCCATGCAGATTCACAAACTATACGACGTTCAGAACGAGATTGTAGAGGTAACTGGTTAATTAGCGGCTGTTGTAAAATCGATATTCTGATATTCTTTGAGTTCATTTGGGAAATAGAAACTCAATAAAAACTAGTTTTCCCATGGTGCCCCAGGTTAATGAGTTAATAATTACTTGATTCAGTGAATCAAGAAATTAGAATATTTTAATCATTTGATGAGCAACAGTCGTCATATTAACTAATAGAACATCACGACAACTGTTATCCACGACAGTTAGCATATTTCTTAGTTGTCAATAAAATGTATTTGGAATCGATCAAATGGGCAGGCAGGCAGGCAACCTGTAAATCCCATTCAGTTGTCAAAGACGCGGGTTATGGGACAGAATAGAGCCAGCCATAGGCAGAAAGGCTGCAGGAGAGAGAGCATTCTGATATTCTGCATTGTATCAGTGCAATTTTGATGGCCAAATACTCACTGAAAATGTTTGAGAAGGTTTACCTAGCTAACTGTTCCCTCAGTAGATTTTAGCTAATCTTATTTGTGACAAATACAATTTGATTTGATTTGATTTGTTCGTGTTGATGTGCACACGCAACTGAGGAAGAGAGTTTAGTTTGCCTGTTGGTTGTTTGATCAATTAGGACTGTAATGTTCCAAAATGTAAGATGACTCCTGTGGTATACATATTTGCAGAAAACCATTCAGGTGTTATGTTATTTTGTTGCTTTTGGGACTGCTTTCTAATTATCTAAAGTCGCACTGTTGCTGCTGCCAGTAAACACCAATGATGTATATAAACTCTGGATTGCTGATTCTATGTATTGACCATTGAGAGGCTTTGAATCCACCAGTCGGCCATATTGGCATTCACCAGTAGTAGCAGTCCATAGGAATGAACGAAATTCTACAATGACTTTGTTTACACGCACACTAATCATTTGATGTTAAACTGATTATGACAGTAGGCCGAGTATTGGCATTAGTCATGTAAACACCTTACTCTACTTTTCTTAATCAGCGTAAGGTCATAATTTAAGTAAGCATACGTCGATTTAAACACCTGGTTTTCTGAGCATTCTTTCAAATTATTAGGACATGTTAACACCTTAATCAGCATTCCAGCGGTTTTGTTTCATCTGCGCATGTGCTAGCATGATTTTGGAAAAACTGAGTTCAAGCATATATGAAATCAGAATCAAAGATGCTTCACAAAAAGAACAATGTCACTGTGGTAGAACATTTATTTTAATTGACAATTTCCTGCATTTATCAAAGTCCCACCAGGTAGCCTGACTTCAGATGTGTCCATGTAAACAAGATTATTAGGGAAATCATTCTTCTTGCAAAGAAGGTAAACATTTATATCAAACTTTTATATTAATCTGACTATTCACAAAATTACATATATTTAAGTATTTTTTGTTGTTGTAGTGGGGACAGTAACAATCTCCCAAAAATATTTTTGTTAATGTTTAGCTCACATAACATTGTTTAAAAGTATGCATAAAGATGTCTGTAATAGAATAAATGTGCCAAAAATTAATGTAGACATTAATAAATGCATTTCTATACCTTTCAAAATATTTGTTACAATCGTGAGAGAGTGCCAAACATGGAGGCACGGTGGCTTCAACACACCACCCCCTAAGGCTCATCTAGTGTATATATAAATCATTGGTAAACACACAGTTCAAAGTGGATAGCACAGGCTCATAAATGGCAATGGCCTATTTGCATATAGGCCTACTGCAGCTCTGATTGGTTATAGTTCACCGGTTTGTGTAGAGTATGGGCCTGGACAAGACTGAAAAGTTTTTATTTGTTTTTATTTACTGCAGTGTCTATTCATTGTCCAAATGCACGGAAGCTTTCCGCCTCTCTATTCCTATGTAGAATTGTCACAAATACCAGCATCAACGTCATTCCCAAACATTCTATGAAAGTATGAAAACATGAACAATTACCATATCTCTGTACTTGCTTGTCAGAAAACATCTTTTTTTTTGTAAATGATCAGATTGTTATGATATTTAATGATGCTAAATTCAGGACTATTTTTTCAGACTGGTTTATTCACACACCCTCACCTCACAGAGACAGAGGGAGCATCCTTGACTTGGGCATATACCAGGGCCAAATACACTGAGGCGCAGATCTCAATGAGTAAAACTCTTTAGTGGTCCTTGAATATTTTTTAAATGTGAGAAATTATAACAAATTTAAACACAGGGACAAAACAGGAGGATTCTACTCTCCCATCTCCTTTTCTCTTCTCCTCTCCTCTCCCTATTATTTCCTCTCCTCTATTCTCCCCTTTCCTCCCCTCTTCTCTCTTTACTCTGTTTTTCTCTCTTGTTTTATAATCCTAAACACTCACAGTCTGATTTCCCTCTGTGCTGTCCCTCCATTACTTCATCTCTCTTTCCCACCATCCCTCCATCTTTCCATTGCTCCTTCATTCCATCCCTCCATTTCTCCATCTTTCCTTCCATCCATCTCTCCACCGCTCCAAATCTCATCCCCCCACCATCCCTCCTTCTCTCCATCTCTCCTTCCCCCATATCTCCTTTTCTTCAACTCTCCATCCCTCTATCCCTCCATCTCTCCATCCCTCCATCTCTCTGTCCCTCCATCTCTCTGTCTCTCTATCCTTCCATCTCTCTATCCCTCCATCTCTCTGTCCCTCGATCTCTCTGTCCCTCTATCCCCCCATCCCTACTTCTCTCCAAATGAGACCTTTGTCTGACTGATGTACTGTCCCCTTTGAGATACCACTGCAGGCATCCCACACACACACACACACACACACACACACACACACACACACACACACACACACGCACACACACACATCACATCACATCACATCACATCACATCAGGATGCAGGCCAGGGGGTCAAACTTTTTTATTTTTTGGGGAAGTGTGTGTGTGTTTATTTATTCGGTGTATTCTGTTGTGTGTGAGTGTGCTAGAACACTTGCATGCGTCCTCACCCAAAACATAACAACCACCCTCTCTGTATCCATCATTCCTTCCCTTCTTCTTTCTGTCAATCTCTCTTTCCTGTCTCCTGCTGTGCCAGTGTTCTCCTTACCCATAGGGAGATGATTGGAAATCGCACACTGAAACCTATCCTACTCCTCCCCGTCGCTACCTGCAAAGCCCTGTTGGGCTCTGAGATGATCCATCATGGAAGGTTATATAACACGGTGAGCGACTATAATTGTGTTTAATTGGATGTAAAAGTGAGAAACATCTAATCTTATTTGAGCAACAGTTCTGAAACATTACGCCTATTGATTGTCATTAGATGTTATTTATGGTCTCGTTGAATTGTGAGATTGGAGTGAAATTAAAAAGTTTTGCCCGGCACGTGTGTGTGTGTTTGGTTTAACTATCAAATCAAATCAAATTGTATTTGTCACAAGCTCCGATTACAACAGGTAGACCTTACTGTGAAATTCTTACTTACAAGACCTTAATTCTTATGGCTTGAATCCCGCTAACTGGATCGATATGACAACAGCCAGTGAAAGTGCAAGGCGCCAAATTCAAAACAACAGAAATCTCATAATTAAAATTCCTCAAACATAGAAGTATTTTACACACTTTTAAAGATAAACATGTTGGTAATCCCACCACAGTGGGATTATGTTAGGTCTGTACCTAGTCACGGAAAACACAGCCATTTTTCCAGCCAAAAATCTGAAATAGAGATAAAATTAATCACTAACCTTTGATGATCTTCATCAGATCACACTCATTGTTCGAGTTTACAATCTGAGTTTACATTGGCGCGTTATGTTTAGTAGTTCCAAAACATCCGGTGATTTTACAGAGAGCCACATCAATTTACCGAAATACTCATAATAAAAATTGATAAAATATACAACTATTATGCATGGAATTATAGATACACTTCTCCTTAATGCAACCGCTGTGTCAGATTTCAAAAAAGCTTTACTGAAAAAGCACATCATGCAATAATCTGAGTACAGCGCTCAGACAACAAATCAAGCCATACAGATATCTGCCATGTTGTGGAGTCAACAAAGTCAGAAATAGCATTATAAATATTCACTTACCTTTGATGATCTTCATCAGAATGCACTCCCAAGAATCCCAGTTCCCCAATAAACGTTTGATTTGTTTGGTAAAGTCCATAATTTATGTCCAAATACCTCCTTTTTGTTCACGCGTTTAACCCAGTAATCCAAATGCTCAATGCATGATCGCTTAGTTCAGACGAAAAGTTAAAAAGTTATATTACAGTTCGTAGAAACATGTCAAACGATGTATAGAATCAATCTTTAGGATGTTTTTTTATCATAAATCTTCAATAATGTTCCAACCGGAGAATTCCTTTGTCTTCAGAAATTCAGTGGAACTCAAGCTAACTCTCATCAGAACGTGCGTGGTCAGCTCATGCCTCTCTGGCAGACCTCTGACTCCATCCCCTCTCATTTCCCATCCTTCACAGTAGAAGCATCAAACAAGGTTCTAAAGACTGTTGACATCTAGTGGAAGCCTTAGGAAGTGTAATTTGACCCCATAGACACTGTATAATCGATAGGCAAAGAGTTGAAAAACTACAAACCTCAGATTTCCCACTTCCTGGTTGGATTTTTTCTCAGGTTTTTACCTGCCACATGAGTTCTGTTATACTCACAGACATCATTCAAACAGTTTTAGAAATGTCAGAAACTCCAAGAATAATATGCATATATTAGCAACTGAGTAGCAGGCAGTTTACTCTGGGCACCTTATTCATCCAAGCTACTCAATACTGCCCCCAGCCATAACAAGTCTTAACCAACAATGCAGTTCAAGAAAGGGTTAAGCAAATATTTACTAAATAAACTCAAGTAAAAATAGTACAATTAAAATAAAAAGTAACACAATAAAGATAACAATAATGAGGCTATACATAGACGGTTACCGGTACCGAGTCAATGTGCGGGGGTACAGGTTAGTCAAGATATATTGTACATGTAGGAAGGGGTAAAGTGCCTATGCATAGAAAATAAACAGTGAGTAGCAGCAGTGTAAATATAATATAAATACAGTGCCTTGCGAAAGTATTCGGCCCCCTTGAACTTTGCGACCTTTTGCCACATTTCAGGCTTCAAACATAAAGATATAAAACTGTATTTTTTTGTGAAGAATCAACAACAAGTGGGACACAATCATGAAGTGGAACGACATTTATTGGATATCTCAAACTTTTTTAACAAATCAAAAACTGAAAAACTGAGCGTGCAAAATTATTCAGCCCCTTTACTTTCAGTGCAGCAAACTCTCTCCAGAAGTTCAGTGAGGATCTCTGAATGATCCAATGTTGACCTAAATGACTAATGATGATAAATAGGTGTTGTTTTTGCCTTTGGTTGCACATGCTGGTTGAAATTTGGTCAAATGTATTTAAGTTTGCCTGCGCATAGGGTCAGTGCAGGAGAGTTTCATAGTAATCCAGAATAGGATGTAGGGGGGGAGAAAGTCAGATAACAGAGCCCATAAACATCCCCTTTTCTCTTCCTCTATTTCACTACTTCTCACACCCACCCGCCCTCCCCCTTGCTCTACCCCACTTGTTTTAAATATCACGAGGAAACATATAAGCACTGTTGTCTTGGCTACACTTCAGAAGGTCCTTTGAGTTAGGCAGATCCATTAAGAGGCTTCACCACTCATTCTGGGCTGGGAGAGGAGGGAGTGAAGGAGGAGAGGAGGGAGGGAGGAGGGAAGGAGGAGAGGAGGGAGGAGAGAAGGAGGGCGGAGAGACAAGGAGCAGGAGGAAGAGGTATAAAATAATTAGTAATACAGAAATTGATTATATTACGAAACAAAAACAAAGATCTTTGATATTCATAATCCTTGGCTCTGTTATAGTACGTTGGAATGCTTCATGACAGATTAAAAGAAGCCTGTACTGTATACATATGGTATTGGACCAACAGAGATACATTACAAAGGTCACTTTTGTTCTCCAGCATAATTTCTCTATTCAACAGTGGACAGAAATGACCACATCCAGACTGTTGTGATTCTAATCCAGTGGAATGTTGAATATTCATCTGCCCTTACAATCCACAATAGACCACTGGCAAGGACACACGCCAGAGGAAAACTCAAACGAGTAGCTAACGACAATGAGAAAGGGGGGAAAATTGAAAATTACATGGAATTACAACTACTTATTATTCCTTACAAATATTTCCCACTCCAAACCCAAACGGTGTAGCAAAACACCGACAACTCTACAGGGGTGGTTAGCCCCCTACAATCTGTTCCATTAGAAGAGGACCATATGCTGCTGGCGGATGGTGATTTGTTTTCCACTGGATCCACAGACGGAGGTAAGGCCTCCCAAAGGATGGTGGAGTGTGTGTGTGTGTGTGTGTGTGTGTGTGTGTGTGTGTGTGTGTGTGTGTGTGTGTGTGTGTGTGTGTGTGTGTGTGTGTGTGTGTGTGTGTGTGTGTTTATGTGCATATCTGTGTTTGTGCATGCGTATTTGTCTGTGTGCATGTGTGTGGCAGAGGTTTGCCACAGCTGCAGTGTTTAGCCACGCCAGGCTCAAGGGAGGGTGACCCAGAACTGAGCAGAGGGGATCAGAGCAGAGCGTATGCCAGCGCGCCACAGATGTGCCCGTCTGTGCAGACAACATGGTCTCTCCCTCAGAACCACAGCTACAGCTCCACAGGCCCATATGTGGCTCTACTCTACTCTCAGCCATATTGTCACAGAGAGGGAAGAGTCTCTTCAGTTTACTTCCCACTGCATTGACTAGGTCAGTACTGTAGGCCCTGTGTGAGGCTCAGGTTGGGAAGATTCTTGTGCTTGAGGCAAAACTGTTCGATTTCCACAAGATGGGGTCAGCTGCAAGGTCAAAATTGTTTATATTGTGAAAATGTATGAAAACAGAAATGTTCTTTTTGGGCTTATTATTAGGTTAGACATTAGAGTTAGCAGTGTGGTTAAGGTTAGGGTTAAAGTTAGGGTTAGGTTGAGGTTTAAAATCATATTGTATGGCTGTGCTAGCTAGTGACCACTCTGCAGAGCTGCTTCCAGAACAAGATTCATGATGATAAAAATGCTAACCTGCTGGTGAGACTCCATCTGAGCTGACTTCCTCTTCTCCTATCTTTTCCTTAATTTGCACTTAAACTAAAGATGGCTGACAACATTCTCTTCACCTCCTGGGTGTGTTGGTCTTTACAAAATATCTTCTCTCTTGCTTTACTTTCTTCCTTCTGTGCTGAACTGAACACTAAGTATGTGTGACAGGACAAAGCCTATACCAGGGGACATGCTTCCAGCTGTCCAGCTCTCTAACATGGTATCTCCCACAGAACTCCAGCTACAGCACTTTAGCCCTCTCCCACACCATGAATCTACATTTGACTGTCAGCACCTGTCACAGTGACTTCCTACTGGAGAGCAGAGAGCAGGAGACTGATAATGAGTGTGCACAGTCTGTCAGGGTTTGACGGTGCCTACCACCAGTACAGCCATATGGTACAGCTTTGCACATGGGATGTATGACATGTATTTCCCATATGACTACAGTACAGTAGCCTGTGTGTCACTCACGGTATGTGACCATTTTCTCAAAACAGAGAGCTGGGAGTGTAATGAGAGAACACAGTGAACATACAGTTGACGTCAGAAGTATACATAAACCTTAGCCAAATATATTTAAACTCAGTTTTTCACAATTCCTGACATTTAATCCTAGTAAAAAATGCCAGTTAGGATCACCACTTTATTTTAAGAATGTGAAATGTCGAGATAATTATTTATTTCCGATTTTATTTCATTCATCACATTCCCAGTGGGTCAGAAGTTTACATACACTCAATTAGTATTTGGTAGCATTGTCTTTAAATTGTTTAACCTCTCTGGGATATGTGGGACGGTAAGCGTCCCACCTCGCCAACAGCCAGTGAAGGTGCAGGGCGCCAAATTCGAAACAACAAAAATCTCATAATTAACATTCCTCAAGCATACAAGTATTTTACACCATTTTAAAGATGGAATTCTCGTTAATCCAGCTACAGTGTCTGAGTTCAAAAAGGCTTTACAGCGAATGCACCACAAATAATTATGTTGGGTCACCATCAACTCACAGAAAAACACAGCCATTTTTCCAGCCAAAGAGAGGAGTCACAAAAAGCACAAATAGAGATAAAATGAATCACTAACTTTTGATGATCTTCATCAGATGACACTCATAGGACTTCATGTTACACAATACATGTATATTTTGTTTGATAAAGTGCATATTTATATCAAGAAATCTCATTTTACATTGGCGCGTTATGTTCAGTAGTTCTAAAACATGCTGTGATTTGCAGAGAGCAACATCAATTTACATAAATGTTGACGAAAATGCAAGTGTTATACATGGAATTAGTGATATACTTCTCCTTAACCTTTCTGATCTCCCCATCCCAGATCCGGGATCGTGAATACAGACTCAAGCTCATTACCATAACGCAACGTTAACTATTCATGAAAATCGCAAATGAAATGAAATAAATATTGATACAAACTGAACAACTAGAAAGCAACAGTCCATTATTACTTAAAGACATGAAGGTCAGTCAAACCGGCTTGCTTTAGGACCACACGGACATCACAGAGCAAACGAATAGAAGCAGCTGTTGTTTGTGTGTGTTTCCAACTCGTTGGAAAAACAAGCAGAGTAGAAACTGACTACTCTTTATTTGATTGATGTAGCTGGCAAGGTAACTGCTGTTTGACTTAACAGAAAAAAGTGTTTATTCCCAGTGCTGATCTCGTAGTGTAACTGACATGTAAAGTTAGCTATTGTTGCTCTCAACTGAAGTTCTGTCTCAAGTGAATTAACTATCTTGATAGCTAGCTAGCTTGTAGCTACCACAGCCAGTAGCTACCACAGCCAGTTTAGCCACTCTAGCCTCTAGCTATCTGCCATGTAGCACTATCTATCAGCTGTTGAGTGTATGGAAATGTTTTGTAGCCTTTGTTTTGTCCCGTTTCAATAGAAGTAAATGAACTTGGCTCGTTTTCGTCAGTTGATGTACTTAGAGCAAGCCAAAAGATAGCTAATGTTAGCTATTATTTTGCTTCAATCACACTAGACCTGAATCAAATGATGAAACCAACAGCCAAACAATTGAAGACCAATAATCTGACGTTTTTTTGATAGTGCAATGTGAGTTTTTATAGAGTCAGTATAGCACTGTAACATTATTGATCTGTCAGTTTCCCAAGCTAATTCCTTATATTCACACTGTCATGGTATAAACAGCTCTACAGGCTTCACTGTCGTTGTGCACAGTCAGTACACAACACTATGCTCATCATGTCTTAGCAGGATCAGATGTTGACAGGTGTCCCAGCATGGTCAGACTGGGAAGACCAGTCTAGTTAGCAGTGAATGGATACAAAGTTCCATCTTGATTTGATGGGTAAGCTACAGTCAGGGATCTGGGAATAATGGTCAATTCAATTATTGAACCATTGATTCTATTCTTGGATAATATAATGTGTAAATGTACACCAAGGTAATTCTTTGTCATTCCTCATCTGAGCAGGATCAGATGGTGACAGTGGCCTCAGCAGGGACAGGCAACCAAGGAAGTCCAGTCTGTGACGGCGCTGAGAAGAAATTTTGCAGATGCAACACTTTATTCACTCTTTGCAGCAAACACTGGACAAGCCAGAGGCTTAAAAGATTGAAACTATTTTAAAGCAGTCTGACAAAACTCTTAAGTTGATTTCCAAACTGTATCAAGGGTTAATAGAGGCTTTTCCCAATGTCGCAAAACATTTTATAACAAAAATGTGAGGAAGACCTGGGAGAGACTATTGATGATGATGACTAGATATAGATATGTTACAATTTTCAGTCATGTTCATATTATCTCAGACATAAATTACTGCAGTTTAAGACTATGCATAGAAACTGAATATCAGGCACTCAGAAATGTAATTCCTCTGCTGGAGGTCTAAAACACAAATGTGGACATACTTGCATCTCTTATGAAGGCTGGCTGAATTCAGGCGAAGTGTATGTTCTTTTATCTCAGCATGTCTACAGGTTCTCCCTTCTCACAGTTTTTGTTTGCTTGGAAATGTTGATACTGGAGACTGTTATCAGAAGAAACTGTGTAACCTAGTATTTATAGTGGCTAAGAAATGCATTGCCATTAATTGGAAGGCTGGTTATCCTCCCACAGTCACAATGGATGGCAGAAATGTCAAGTTATGTATCACTAGATTTGATTTATTAAAGAATTAAGGGTATCCTGTGCAACTTTCATAAGGTATACCTTATATGGAATACTGTACGACAAAAGGAGTCTATTGTATTGAAAACATGCCCACGTCAGGGAGATACCTATTTACGCAATCCCTAGCTGCTGGGCTGCTCAGTCCTGGCCCTGGGGGTCTTCCGTACTGCTGGTTCTCACTCTGGCCTTGGCCTAACACACCTAAAACCAATAATGAATATTTCACTAAGATCCTAAAGCTGAGTGGGGTGTGTTGGGTTGTGGCGCTACAGGGCGGTGGACCTCTAGGTGTAGAACGGGGCAAACCAGCTGTGTGCAAGTAAAAAGGGCCTTACAGTACTATTATGCCTATGACATGAATTATACTGCCCACTGTAATTATTGGGACGGTGAAGCATGTTTCTTCTTTTGGCTCTATACTCCACAAGTTTGAATTTGAAATCAAACAAATGTCATAGCTCCAAGACATGCTAAGCTCTCACCATTACAATAACAGGGGAGGCTAGCATTTGTATATGTGTGCGTCAATAACGTTTTCACTCATCATTATTCATGATTCATTCAGGATTATCAATAATCATGGTAGCATCCACATTCATGTAGAAGTGTTCAGAAACATATTCTTATTTACAGTAAAAGTGACCACAAAATTAACATAATCGTATTAGATTCTGTAGAAATGCAAGAAATGAGCTTTAGATGACCCAAAAAATTCTGAGGGAGGACCCCCAGACAGGTTATGTCTCCCTCCCCACTTCTAAAACCAAAGTTGTGCCCCTGGAAATAAGTGTTCTTATATTTATTTCTCATCTGGTCATATTAATCCAACTCCACGATAAAACCGAAGTAGCCTGCCAGGCATAATTGAAAAACGGTCCTGCGGGAAAGCGAGCAGCCTCCATTCGCTATTGAAGTGCATACAGCTGACCTGTCTTTTTTCCCCTACCCCTGTTCTTGCCCATTAAAAATGCCCAATTCTATATCAAACTACTTTTACATTTAAGTAAATACTATATTTAATTGAGAATGATGGGTGAAGGAACAGAGCACAAGCTTTTTCTGCAGCTTTCTCAAATCATCCATAGCCTATAGTCAGTCGCTCCATGCAGCCCATACATGTTTTGATTTCTAAGACATGCAAAGGTTTGTGTCATTTACAACTAAAGTTGCCAAATAACTCTAAATCTATCGTACACGACCAAATTATCATTTTTACCCTCAACATAGCCACTTTATATGCGCACCTGCCCTGGAATGGGAAAAATGGCCTTTCTATTTTATTCAGCTAAATTTCATTATATCCTTCTTACTATAAAATCACATAATATAAAATAATGGCACGGGACTTAAGAATATATTGTCAGTTAATTAACAAGCCTACAGCCTATGGCATGGAGCATAGCCAGATAACATACAGTAGGCCAACTCATTCTGTTCTTCTGAAATACATTTTCTTCATTTCATAATGTTTCTTTAGACCTGTCTGAAATAAATAATGGATTTATTGTGATGGTGTTTATTCAATTCATTTATTATACTTTTTTTTTAACATGTAGATGTTCCAAGGGCGTTATCAGTGGCTTGTATGCAGCTCCTATGCGTGGAGGCCTGAAGATACTAAACCATGTTAATGTTTAATTAATGGTCAATTACTGTGAGACCGGAAGACTTTTGCATGACCCCAACAGCTCATGCATGGGTATAAGCCTGTGTAGGAGGATTGTGCTGACATTATGAAGTAACATACGTCCCAGTCAGATATTTTACATGAATATTCACAGACGCACTGTATATACAGACTCATGCATACTGTAGTGTATCTCGGACCTGCCTGGTGTGTTCCTTGTTCTTCATGATGCTCTCTGCGCTTTTAACGGACCTCTGAGACTATCACAGTGCAGGTGCATTTATACAGAGACTTGACTACACACAGGTGGATAGTATTTATCATCATTAGTCATTTAGGTCAACATTGGATCATTCAGAGATCCTCACTGAACTTCTGGAGAGAGTTTGCTGCACTGAAAGTAAAGGGGCTGAATAATTTTGCACGCCCAATTTTTCAGTTTTTGATTTGTTAAAAAAGTTTGAAAAATCCAATAAATGTCGTTCCACTTCATGATTGTGTCCCACTTGTTGTTGATTCTTCACAAAAAAATACAGTTTTATATCTTTATGTTTGAAGCCTGAAATGTGGCAAAAGGTCGAAAAGTTCAAGGGGGCCGAATACTTTCGCAAGGCACTGTAAGTATGTTTTTGGGGTATCTTTTATTTATTTTATTTTTATATTTCACCTTTATTTAACCAGGTAGGCTAGTTGAGAACAAGTTCTCATTTGCAACTGCGACCTGGCCAAGATAAGGCATAGCAGTGTGAACAGACAACACAGAGTTACACATGGAGTAAACAATTAACAAGTCAATAACACAGTAGAAAAAAGGGGAGTCTATATATACATTGTGTGCAAAAGGCATGAGAAGGTAGGCAAATAATTACAATTATGCAGATTAACACTGGAGTGATAAATGATCAGATGGTTATGTAAAGGTAGAGATAGAGATATTGGTGTGCAAAAGAGCAGAAAAATAAATAAATAAAAACAGTATGGGGATGAGGTAGGTGAAAATGGGTGGGCTATTTACCAATAGACTATGTACAGCTGCAGCGATCGGTTAGCTGCTCAGATAGCAGATGTTTGAAGTTGGTGAGGGAGATAAAAGTCTCCAACTTCAGCGATTTTTGCAATTCGTTCCAATCACAGGCAGCAGAGAACTGGAACGAAAGGCGGCCAAATGAGGTGTTGGCTTTAGGGATGATCAGTGAGATACACCTGCTGGAGCGCGTGCTACGGATGGGTGTTGCCATCGTAACCAGTGAACTGAGATAAGGCGGAGCTTTACCTAGCATGGACTTGTAGATGACCTGGAGCCAGTGGGTCTGGCGACGAATATGTAGCGAGGGCCAGCCGACTAGAGCATACAAGTCGCAGTGGTGGGTGGTATAAGGTGCTTTAGTGACAAAACGGATGGCACTGTGATAAACTGCATCCAGTTTGCTGAGTAGAGTGTTGGAAGCAATTTTGTAGATGACATCGCCGAAGTCGAGGATCGGTAGGATAGTCAGTTTTACTAGGGTAAGTTTGGCGGCGTGAGTGAAGGAGGCTTTGTTGCGGAATAGAAAGCTGACTCTTGATTTGATTTTCGATTGGAGATGTTTGATATGGGTCTGGAAGGAGAGTTTAGAGTCTAGCCAGACACCTAGGTACTTATAGATGTCCACATATTCAAGGTCGGAACCATCCAGGGTGGTGATGCTGGTCAGGCGTGCGGGTGCAGGCAGCGAACGGTTGAAAAGCATGCATTTGGTTTTACTAGCGTTTAAGAGCAGTTGGAGGCCACGGAAGGAGTGCTGTATGGCATTGAAGCTCGTTTGGAGGTTAGATAGCACAGTGTCCAAGGACGGGCCGGAAGTATATAGAATGGTGTCGTCTGCGTAGAGGTGGATCAGGGAATCGCCCGCAGCATAAGAAACATCATTGATATATACAGAGAAAAGAGTCGGCCCGAGAATTGAACCCTGTGGCACCCCCATAGAGACTGCCAGAGGACCGGACAGCATGCCCTCCGATTTGACACACTGAACTCTGTCTGCAAAGTAATTGGTGAACCAGGCAAGGCAGTCATCCGAAAAACCGAGGCTACTGAGTCTGCCGATAAGAATACGGTGATTGACAGAGTCGAAAGCCTTGGCAAGGTCTATGAAGACGGCTGCACAGTACTGTCTTTTATCGATGGCGGTTATGATATCGTTTAGTACCTTGAGCGTGGCTGAGGTACACCCGTGACCGGCTCGGAAACCAGATTGCACAGCGGAGAAGGTACGGTGGGATTCAAGATGGTCAGTGATCTGTTTGTTGACTTGGCTTTCGAAGACCTTAGATAGGCAGGGCAGGATGGATATTGGTCTGTAACAGTTTGGGTCCAGGGTGTCGCCCCCTTTGAAGAGGGGGATGACTGCGGCAGCTTTCCAATCCTTGGGGATCTCAGACGATATGAAAGAGAGGTTGAACAGGCTGGTAATAGGGGTTGCGACAATGGCGGCGGATAGTTTCAGGAATAGAGGGTCCAGATTGTCAAGCCCAGCTGATTTGTACGGGTCCAGGTTTTGCAGCTCTTTCAGAACATCTGCTATCTGGATTTGGGTAAAGGAGAACCTGGAGAGGCTTGGGCGAGTAGCTGCGGGGGGGGGGGGAGCTGTTGGACGAGGTTGGAGTAGCCAGGCGGAAGGCATGGCCAGCCGTTGAGAAATGCTTGTTGAAGTTTTCGATAATCATGGATTTATCGGTGGTGACCGTGTTACCTAGCCTCAGTGCAGTGGGCAGCTGGGAGGAGGTGCTCTTGTTCTCCATGGACTTCACAGTGTCCCAGAACTTTTTGGAGTTGGAGCTACAGGATGCAAACTTCTGCCTGAAGAAGTTGGCTTTAGCTTTCCTGACTGACTGTGTGTATTGGTTCCTGACTTCCCTGAACAGTTGCATATCGCGGGGACTGTTCGATGTTAGTGCAGTCCGCCACAGGATGTTTTTGTGCTGGTCGAGGGCAGTCAGGTCTGGAGTGAACCAGGGGCTATATCTGTTCTTAGTTCTGCATTTTTTGAACGGAGCATGCTTATCTAAAATGGTGAGGAAGTTACTTTTAAAGAAAGACCAGGCATCCTCAACTGACGGGATGAGGTCAATGTCCTTCCAGGATACCCGGGCCAGGTCGATTAGAAAGGCCTGCTCACAGAAGTGTTTTAGGGAGCGTTTGACAGTGATGAGGGGTGGTCGTTTGACTGCGGCTCCATAGCGGATACAGGCAATGAGGCAGTGATCGCTGAGATCCTGGTTGAAGACAGCGGAGGTGTATTTGGAGGGCCAGTTGGTCAGGATGACGTCAATGAGGGTGCCCTTGTTTACAGAGTTAGGGTTGTACCTGGTGGGTTCCTTGATGATTTGAGTGAGATTGAGGGCATCTAGCTTAGATTGTAGGACTGCCGGGGTGTTAAGCATATCCCAGTTTAGGTCACCTAACAGAACAAACTCTGAAGCTAGATGGGGGGCGATCAATTCACAAATGGTGTCCAGGGCACAGCTGGGAGCTGAGGGGGGTCGGTAGCAGGCGGCAACAGTGAGAGACTTATTTCTGGAGAGAGTAATTTTCAAAATTAGTAGTTCGAACTGTTTGGGTATGGACCTGGAAAGTATGACATTACTTTGCAGGCTATCTCTGCAGTAGACTGCAACTCCTCCTCCTTTGGCAGTTCTATCTTGACGGAAGATGTTATAGTTGGGTATGGAAATCTCAGAATTTTTGGTGGCCTTCCTGAGCCAGGATTCAGACACGGCAAGGACATCAGGGTTAGCAGAGTGTGCTAGAGCAGTGAGTAAGACAAACTTAGGGAGGAGGCTTCTGATGTTGACATGCATGAAACCAAGGCTTTTTCGATCACAGAAGTCAACAAATGAGGGTGCCTGGGGACATGCAGGGCCTGGGTTTACCTCCACATCACCCGCGGAACAGAGAAGGAGTAGTATGAGGGTGCGGCTGAAGGCTATCAAAACTGGTCGCCTAGGGCGTTGGGGACAGAGAATAAGAGGAGCAGGTTTCTGGGCATGGTAGAATATATTCAGGGCATAATGCGCAAACAGGGGTATGGTGGGGTGCGGGTACAGCGGAGGTAAGCCCAGGCACTGGGTGATGATGAGAGAGGTTGTATCTCTGGACATGCTGGTTGTAATGGGTGAGGTCACCGCATGTGTGGGGGGTGGGACAAAGGAGGTAACAGGGGTATAAAGAGTGGAACTAGGGGCTCCATTGTAAACTAAAACAATGATAACTAACCTGCACAACAGTATACAAGGCATATTGACATTTGAGAAAGACATACAGCGAGGCATACAGTAATCACAGGTGTTGAATTGGGAGAGCTAGCTAAAACAGTAGGTGAGACAACAGCTAATCAGCTAGCACAACAACAGCAGGTAGAATGGCGATTGATTAGGCAGAGAGGGTCGGATTAACTACACACAGAGCCTAAGTGCGGCTGGGGCCGACAGATAAAACATAAACAAGCAGAATGGATTACCGTGATTAATGGACAGTCCAGCATGCATCAGCTATGTAGCCAAGTGATCAGTGTCCAAGGGGCAGCGGTGGATGGGGCAGGGAAGCTGGACTGGCGAGTGTTATCCAGGTTAGAAAACTAACAATGACCAAATAGCTTGTAGCCAGTTAGCTGGTTAGCTTCTGGAGGTTCTTGAGTGTGTTCTAAAAATGTAAAGATAATAGCGGTTCCGTATCACATTGGGTGAGGCAGGTTACCGGAAGGTATAAACAAATTAAAAATCGAAAAGGGATAGAAAGTAAATATGGGTTCAGTGAGTGTTTGGGACGCGGCGATTCAGACGGTTAGCAGGCCTGTGCTAACAAGCTAACAGTTAGTAGACGGTGCTAAACACGGTAGCAGTTAGCGGACCGGGCTAAACAAGCTAGCAGTTAGCAGGCCGAATTTGCAAGCAAGGGGATAGCAAGGGCTAGAGAGTTAGCCTTTGGGGACGTCGCGATGGGGGTATCTGTTTATTCCTCTTCATGCAGTGACATCGATGGACCGGTCGTGGGTCTGGATATTGTAGCCCAGGAGCTCAAAATGTTCCGTTTGCGATGGGAATCCGGGGATGAAAAATAAAATAAAATAATAAATAGGTCCGTTATGCTCTGGTTAGAGTCGCGTTGTTCGAACTGGCGAGAGCTTTCCGAGCTAAAGGTTAGCTGATGACCGGTTAGCTGAAGACCGCTAGCAATGTTTTGCTGAAGCTGGTAGTTCGATGGCTAGCTTCAGTTGAGGGGTTCCAAGGTCCGAAGTAAATATAAATACTTTAGGAAAAATAGCTACGTTGGGTGAGGCGGGTTGCAGGAGAGTATTTAGAAGAAGTTGAGGTTCAGCAAAAAGTTTTAAAGATATGTGAAGAAAAAAAACGAAAACAAACGATATATACAAGGGACACAACACGACAATACGTCCTACTGCTACGCCATCTTGGATCCTGGGATCTGTACTTGACTTTACTATTTATATTTTTGGGAACTTTTACTTCACTATATTCCTAAAGAAAATAATGTACTTTTTACTCAATACATTTTCCCTGACACCCAAAAGTACTCATTACATTTTGACAGGAATTGGTCCAATGCACACACTTGTCAAGAGAACATCCCTGGACATCCTACTGCCTCTGATCTAGTGGACTCACTAAACACAAATGCTTCGTTTGTAAATTATGTATGAGTGTTGGAGTGTGCCCCTGGATATCTGTCCAAATAAATAATAATTGTGCCCTCTGGTTTGCTTAATATAAGGACGTTTAAATGAATTATACTTTGATACTTAAGTACATTTTAGCAATTCAATGTACTTTGATACCTAAGTATATTTAAAACCAAATACTTTTAGACTCTCTGTCTCTCCCCAATGTCATTATCTGGATGATCGAATGCTGTGTGTGTGTGTGTGTGTGTGTGTGTGTGTGTGTGTGTGTGTGTGTGTGTGTGTGTGTGTGTGTGTGTGTGGTCCAATGCAGCCATTTTTCTCTCAATATTAAATCATTTCGGGGTAAAAATTGACCCTCGCTAAGTCCCACCCCCTTGGCTGCTGTGACTAATGCTGACAAGTTTAGCCTTTTATCTTCCGGTGAACATGGAGAAATGCATAGTAATAGCACTAAGGGAACTCTCAAAAGAGGCACTGTATTTAGTAACTTTTGGAGTCAACCATCCCTTTATCAGATAGGACCAGACAAAAGGGCCTTCAACATGCCTTTGAAGGTTCTATTCATAAAATTAAAATAACGCAAGAGCGCAACACAACAAGTAGGAAGGCTAGGATGGAGGCAAAAGCCTACAGGTCCCAGTGTAAGAGGGAGAAACCCCACCAGCTGACCAGTGAGGCAGAGGAGGATGAAATAAAGGAGTAAATTGTTCCTGCACTCCAGGGTAGGTCTCACAATAATTTAAAAACGCATCATGTAAAGTGTTAGTAACTTGTTTCATGAGCTAAAATAAAAGATCCCAGAAATGTTCCAGACACACAAAAACCTTATTTCTCTCAAAGTGTGTGCAGTAATTTGTTTACATCCCTGTTAGCGAGCATTCCTCCATTGCCAAGATAACCCATCAACCTTACAGGTGTAGCATATCAAGAAGCTGATTAAACAGCATGATCATTACACAGGTGCACCTTGTGCTGGGAACAATAACAGGCCACTCTAAAATGTGCAATTTTTTCACACAACACAATGCCACAGATGTCTCAAGCTTTAATGGAGCATGCAATTGGCATGCATATTGCAGGAATGTCCACTAGAGCTGTTGCCAGAGAATTGAATGTTCATTCCTCTACCATAAGCTGACTCCAACGCCATTTCAGATAATTTGGCAGTACATCCAACCGGCCTCACAACCACAGATCACGTGTAACCACGCCAGCCCAGGACCTCCACATCCAGCTTCTTCACCTGCCAGATCATCTGAGACAAGCCACCCAGACAGCTGATGAAATTGTGGATTTGCACAACCAAATAATTTCTCCACAAACTGTCAGAAACCGTCTCAGGGAAGCTCATCTGCATTCTCGTCATCCTCACCAGGGTCTTGACCTGACTGCAGTTTTGCAGTCATAACCAACTTCAGTGGGCAAATGCTCACCTTCGATGGCCTCTGGCACACTGCAGAAGTGTGCTCTTTGCTGGTAAATGCAGGTTTCAGCTGTACTGGGAAGATGGCAGACTGTGTGTATGGCGTCGTGTGGGCGAGCGGTTTACTGATGTCAACGTTGTGAAAAGAGTGCCCCATGGTGGTGGTGGTGTTATGGTATGGGCAGGCATAAGCTATTGATGGCAATTTGAATACACAGAGATATCGTGACAAGATCCTGAGGCCCATTGTCGTGCCATTCATCCTCCGCCATCACCTCACGTTTTAGCATGACAATGCACGGCAGCAGGATCTGTACACAATTCCTGCAAGTTGAAAATGTCCTATTTCTTAGATGGCCTGCATATTCACCAGACATGTCAACAATTGAGCAAGTTTGGGATGCTCTGGATTGACGTGTACAACAGTGTGTTCCAGTTCGTGTCAATCTCCAGCACCTTCGCACAGTCATTGAAGAGGAGGGGAACAACATTGCACAGGCCACAATCAACAGCCTGATCAACTCTATGCGAAGGATTTGCATGAGGCAAATGGTGGTTAAACCGGATACTGACTGGTTTTCTGATCCATGCCTCTACTTTTTTTTGTTACCTCTACGGGACCGGTGTCCCCGTGAGACGGTTGAGCTAACATAGGCTAATGTGATTAGCATGACGTTGTAAGTAACAAAAAACAATCCCAGGACAAAGACATATCTGATATTGGCAGAAAGCTTAAATTCTTGTTAATCTATCTGCACTGTCCAATTTACAGTAGCTGTTACAGTGAAATAATACCATGCTATTGTTGAGGACAGTGCACAATTATGAACTTGAAAATGTATTAATAAACCAATTAGGCACATTTGGGCAGTCTTGATACAAATCTTTGAACAGATATACAATGGATTTATTGGAAACTTTGCACATACACTGCTGCCATGTAGTGGCCAAAATCTAAATTGGGCCTGGGCTGGAATAATACTTTATGGCCTTTCTCTTGCATTTCAAAAACGATGGTACGAAAATATATATATTTTTAAATGAATGCTTTTGTCTTTGTATTGTCTTTTACCAGATCTGATGTGTTATATTCTCCTACAATAATTTCACATTTCCACAAACTTCAGTGTTTCCTTCCAAATGGTATCAAGAATATGCATATATTTGCTTCAGGTCCTGAGCTATAGGCAGTTAGATTTGGGTATGTAATTTTAGGCGAAAAAAAAAAAAAAAAAAAAAGGGTCAGATCCTTAAGAGTTTGTTAAGAGTCTGTTACCAACAGATGCAGATCTGTATTCCCAGTCATGTGCAATCCAATCCAATTCATGTGCAATTCATTGAAGTTGTTGCATGATGCTTTAATATTTTTTTCAGGTGTACATTGTGTACATTATCAGCTGTGGTTAGCAGTTATACCAACTAAAACAACCAATGTCCTCGCCCCAACAAACATACCATTCTAGGCTAGCTCCACAGGTTACTGCTCCCATGTTGTCGGGCTTATCCACACACTGACCATCTGGAAAGCTCAAGATGAAATGTCCACTACAAGCATGCCACAACAGTGGCATAAGCCAAGAGGCAAGACGATTGATGCCAAGCCTATTACAGCAGTCGTGGTGGCAAAGTCGGAAGAGAAGACCAGTCTACTGCAGTTACAACTTTGACAAGTGAGCTACAGGTGAATGCGTTGTTTACGTCTAATACATGTAATAACCATTTCAGCCACAAGAGGGTATTGTAACAGAGAGGCAAGTCCATTATATCTTCAACTGTCACATATCAAAGAAACCCATGTTACAGAAGTGGGCAGGAACTTACTGTATCGGCACAAATCTATGGTTAGCAGCGGAAACAGTACAGCCTTCCTCATAAACAGATGTCATCAAATGTATGTGTGTGCGCGTGTGTGGGGGATGTATATGTGCATCACTACAGCCTTCCTCTGAGACCTAAAAATAGTGCCCTCCCTGTTGTGCAGAAGGTCACTGCGTCTATCTGTGTATGTGGGAACTAGCCTACTTCTTAAGAATCTGTGGCTGGAAGTTGGATACATAAAGTCCAGCGAGGAATTGAAAAAAGTGCTGACACTTTGTAAGTCCATATGAAACCTGAAAGCCCGATCTTTAAGGTCAAAATGTTGAGTTTCATCAGCATAAGTTCGAACTGCTGACACAGGGGCATCTGTTGAATCTGCCTATCTACTTTCTTGTATGTCAAGGGTACATTTGTCTTTGGGGCTGTTTTATATATTTTTTTAAGTTATTCAAGTGATCATAAGTAAACCCAGTGCAGTATTGGAAGTATTTGGGGACACTGCTGTTATTTACTGACTCTGTTAAATGGTTAGGCCTTTGAGTTTCCTTTTTGAGCGAGTTGAATCTTTAACCTCTTCCCTTCCTCATTTACTTCTTCCAACTGGGATGCTCCTCTATACACTCTGGAAACACAAAATACACCAAATTATTACAATTAGAATTCCTACAGATTTGAACAAGATGTTGGTGCTTTGTAATAACTGTTCGTTACAGTGTTCTTTTGCAGCTCAAACTATTAGAGAACACAGGGCCCCCATCATCCTCCTCCAACTCTATTGATGAGTTCTCAACATGTCCTCTGCCACCACAACCAAACCGTTTCTCTACAGTTCTGAATGAAAATCAGCCCTATTACAACAGTGATTTGATGATCTCCCAGTCTGAAGCAGAGGCACTGGAAAAAGAGAACAGACAGCAGAGCAACAATAACACCTGGCATCGTGTCTGCTCCCAGCACCTTACTTCATTCTCTTTTAAGAAGGTGTGCTCCAGGGTAGCAGACGTTAACAGTCTTGCCACCGGCATGCAGGGAAGAAGAAGACAGTGCAGACCAAGGCGAGGCAAGAGAGGCCTGGAGCTTGAGCCTGTTTCAGCAGCACTGTACACGGAAGTCACTGGGCACAAAGTGTTCCATGTGGCCTTGTTGTCAACCCCCATGATCCCTATTTAGGCACATCCCCTGACAAGAAAGTCCAGAGTAAGCAGAACCCAAGCCACAGGTTTCTGTAAATGAAGTGCCCAGACCAAGATAGCTTTACAGGTTGTAAATACCTCCGTCAAAGAGCTTATGATACCCACTCTCTCAACCCTAATTATGAGTACCACTACCAAATTATGGGACAAATGGGAATCACAAGGATGTCGTGGTCTGATTTATTTGTCATGTGTATAAATTACTTTCACCTAGATCGTGTTCACGTTAACACAGAAAAGTGGGAGAGCATGAAAAGCAGGCTGAACTGCTTCTTTTTTTGAAAGAGTTAATATAGTACCTACATTGTAAACCCCAAGGCATTTTTAACTCAAATACTTCCAGTAAGTTGTACTCAAAGTCAATGAAAAGACATTATTACTTAAAATGTTTACGTGGTACTGACTCAAAACTAAATGAAACGTCACACCAACTATTTTATTTTAGATATGTTAACAGCATACTCTACTGCAGGTAGATTTTTGTAGAATTATTTTTAATATCATCCCATCTGGTTTGCACTTAGTGGGACTATCATTTGTTTTTCAACAGGACAATGACCCAACACACCTCCAGGCTGTGTAAGGGCTATTTGACCAAGAAGAAGAGTGATGGAGTGCTGCTTCAGATGACCTGGCCTCCGCAATCACCTGACCTCAACCCAATTGAGATGGTTTGGGATGAGTTGGACCACAGAGGGAAGGAAAAGCAGCCACCAAGTGCTCGGCATATGTGGGAACTCCTTCAAGACTGTTAGAAAAGCATTCCAGGTGAAGCTGAATGAGAGAATGCCAGGAGTATGCAAAACTGTCATCAAGGCAAAGGGTGGCTACTTCAAAGAATCTCAAATATAAAATCTATTTTGATTTGTTTAACACTTTTGGTTACTACATGATTCCATATGTGTTATTTCATAGTGTTGATGTCTTCACTGTTATTCTACAGTGTAGAAAATAGTAAAAATAAAGAAAAACCCTTGAATGAGTAGGTGTGTCCAAACTTTTGACTGGTACTGAATGTAAATAAGGTATTTGCTAAAATTGATAAAAACCTGTTTTCACTTTGTCATTGTGGGGTATTGTGTGTGGATTCATGAGGAATAAAAGTTATTTAATTCATTTTAGAATAAGGCTGTAACGAAGCAAAATGTGGAAAAAGTGAAGGGGTCTGAATTCCTTCCGAATGCACTGTATGTGACCTTCATTATCGTGCTTGTAATTCAACTGTGACTGAAGTTGTCAACAATCCTTTATCCACAACCTACACTTCTCTCCGTTAAATTTTGGTTTTGGAAAGGGTATAAAAAAGATACCCTCTAACCGCTCCAGGTACTGACTGTCAGTATGTTTATTATGTACAGTGCCTTGCGAATGTATTCGGCCCCCTTGAACTTTGCGACCTTTTGCCACATTTCAGGCTTCAAACATAAAGATATAAAACTTTATTTTTTTGTGAAGAATCAACAACAAGTGGGACACAATCATGAAGTGGAACGACATTTATTGGATATTTCAAACTTTTTTAACAAATCAAAAACTGAAAAATTGGGCGTGCAAAATTATTCAGCCCCCTTAAGTTAATACTTTGTAGCGCCACCTTTTGCTGCGATTACAGCTGTAAGTCGCTTGGGGTATGTCTCTGTCAGTTTTGCACATCGAGAGACTGACATTTTTTCCCATTCCTCCTTGCAAAACAGCTCGAGCTCAGTGAGGTTGGATGGAGAGCATTTGTGAACAGCAGTTTTCAGTTCTTTCCACAGATTCTCGATTGGATTCAGGTCTGGACTTTGACTTGGCCATTCTAACACCTGGATATGTTTATTTTTGAACCATTCCATTGTAGATTTTGCTTTATGTTTTGGATCATTGTCTTGTTGGAAGACAAATCTCCGTCCCAGTCTCAGGTCTTTTGCAGACTCCATCAGGTTTTCTTCCAGAATGGTCCTGTATTTGGCTCCATCCATCTTCCCATCAATTTCAACCATCTTCCCTGTCCCTGCTGAAGAAAAGCAGGCCCAAACCATGATGCTGCCACCACCATGTTTGACAGTGGGGATGGTGTGTTCAGCTGTGTTGCTTTTACGCCAAACATAACGTTTTGCATTGTTGCTAAAAAGTTCAATTTTGGTTTCATCTGACCAGAGCACCTTCTTCCACATGTTTGGTGTGTCTCCCAGGTGGCTTGTGGCAAACTTTAAACGACACTTTTTATGGATATCTTTAAGAAATGGCTATCTTCTTGCCACTCTTCCATAAAGGCCAGATTTGTGCAATATACGACTGATTGTTGTCCTATGGACAGTCTTCCACCTCAGCTGTAGATCTCTGCAGTTCATCCAGAGTGATCATGGGCCTCTTGGCTGCATCTCTGATCAGTTTTCTCCTTGTATGAGCTGAAAGTTTAGAGGGACGGCCAGGTCTTGGTAGATTTGCAGTGGTCTGATACTCCTTCCATTTCAATATTATCGCTTGCACAGTGCTCCTTGGGATGTTTAAAGCTTGGGAAATATTTTTGTATCCAAATCCGGCTTTAAACTTCTTCACAACAGTATCTCGGACCTGCCTGGTGTGTTCCTTGTTCTTCATGATGCTCTCTGCGCTTTTAACGGACCTCTGAGACTATCACAGTGCAGGTGCATTTATACGGAGACTTGATTACACACAGGTGGATTGTATTTTTTCATCATTAGTCATTTAGGTCAACATTGGATCATTCAGAGATCCTCACTGAACTTCTGGAGAGAGTTTGCTGCACTGAAAGTAAAGGGGCTGAATAATTTTGCACGCCCAATTTTTCAGTTTTTGATTTGTTAAAAAAGTTTGAAATATCCAATAAATGTCATTCCACTTCATGATTGTGTCCCACTTGCTGTTGATTCTTCACAAAAAATACAGTTTTATATCTTTATGTTTGAAGCCTGAAATGTGGCAAAAGGTCGCAAAGTTCAAGGGGGCCGAATACTTTCGCAAGGCACTGTAAATACCTTGATTTTGTTTGTCCCCGGGAAGAGTAGCTGCTGTCTTTGCTGAAGTTAATGGGGATCCTTAATAAATAAACATAAAAATATATCTTTATAGGCTCTTGTAAATACTTGTAATATCCATAGTAAATGGAATTGACTGTTTTGCATCTGTGCTTTTTGCAGTAGATACCCATGTGTTTCTACACACACACACACGTACACACCCACACACACATACACACACATATACACACAAACACACACATACACACCCAGACACACACACATATACACACACACACACACATATACACACACACCACACACACAGACACACATAGACGCACTGTGGTCCTGCTGGCTAATTCATTCCTCACACCAGCCATTATAGTATGCCACAATTAGCCACGCTTAGTTTGTGTTAGACGTTTGTTCCTGACACTTTCAATTAGAACACATTGCAAAGCAAAAATAGCTCATTACAGGACTGACACTGGAGAAAGAACACCTAGTGGTGTAATTTGGTCTGGATTGCACCATGTAGCTTCAGGGTGTTTGCAGGTAACACTTAAATGAATTGTGTAATTGTCTGATTTGTTGTTGTTTTTTGTCTTGATTCATAAAGGTAATAATGGTGATGGTGATTTCTATTCAGTCAGATCTCAAAATTCAAAAGGCAGTCGCACATCTGAGCTATCTTTGTTGCAGGTGCCTAGTAACAGTTGAATAAGATGAGAAAAAGCAAGAAACCTGCACACTGCTCTTGCTAGGATCACTGCTCTTTAATAAGCTTTATGTAAAGCTTAAAAATAGTATGGTCTTTGTCTTTCAAGTAGTTCAAATGTTTTATGCTCTTTATATGTTCCCATCATAAACAGGCCCGTTTGTTATAAAAAATCCATAATAATTATTATCCAAATCATATAGAAAAGTCATATCGTTCATTCCAAGTGAAGTGCATTTCAAAGTATATTGGCATGACACAGCCTCATTTACATGTTTTATATGCTGCACAAACATGCACCTGAGACTCATGTAAATGTGGATGTCTGCTCTGCTCTGCTGCAATCTGATCACGCCGAAAACATTCAGAAGCCCAAGGTTGACTCTGCCCCAATGAGTCAGTGAGTTAGCTAGCGGTGAGAGTAGACATTCTCTCTGAAGACTACAGGAGTAGTCAGTGATTTGTGGTGTTATTGTCAAAGCCTCAAATCTTCTCTAGTTGTCTTTCACTGGCCAGAAATCAGGGCAGCCCACTTACTTTACCTGCTGCTCATGATTTAAAACAAAAATAAAACAAAAATAAAATGCAAATTAAAATGCAATTAATTACTTAAAAATCATACAATGTGATGTTCTGGATTTTTGTTTTAGATTCCGTCTCTCACAGTTGAAGTGTACCTATGATAAAAATTACAGGAAAACCTGCAAAATAGGCAGTGTGTCAAATACTTGTTCTCCCGACTGTATATGACCAGGTACAATAATGAGATAGATGTGTTTTACAGTAGTGATATATAACGGGAGAGATATTTTATCTGATTGGGTTGGAGGAGAAGTAAAGGTATTAAAGGGTGGGAGGTAGCCTAGCAGTTAGAGTGTTGGGCCAGTAACCGAAAGGTTGCTGGTTCAAATATCTGAGATGCCAAGATGAAAAAAGTATCCAAATGCCCTTGAGCAAGGCACAGAATCCTAATGTTTTCTGAGTTGCTGTACCACTGTGACTAACCCTGTAAGTCAACACATTTCACTGCATTGGTCTGGTGTATGTGACAATGTAATAATTGCATTATGTTTTCTCTCCTGATATTTCTTTATATATAAAAAAAAATTACACTCACACGTACATACATGAGCACACACACACACACACACAGTTTTCAATCCCAGATTGATCATTTAGAATAACGATAATGTGAACCGATGAACTCAAAGACTGTGTTATTACCATACCCTTTCATTTTCAACACTTTCCCCTGCTTTCACTCCAGCTGTCGAGTGAAGCGGATGAAATAAATAAGTAGGGTAATCGTCATTTGATGGTGATGCACGGTCAACTTCACCAGATCAAAAGAAATGCCATCTTTCAATCACAGTCTACAGAGGGAAGAATTCGGCTTGAAACGTGGTTTCCAGTTCAGGCTGTTCCCGAGTTTGCTGTGTGCAATTAAATCAGAAAGCAAATCAATGGATTTGAAGTCTTGAAGAGACTAGTGGCGCATGGCTGCCCAGAAGCTTCAATAACTTCCCGTCCTCAAACAGGGATGCAGTGTTGTTGTTTACACAAACACCATCCTTGCTGGTGAAAATATTTTTGCTTAGTTCAACGGAAGGATGATTAGTGGACTTGAAAGCGCCCACGCGGAGGACCTGTGTGAAGTCTTCACGCTCCAACCTTTCACCTATTAGCCACCCATCAAGTATTCAGTGGAAAGGAGAGAAAACACACACACTCACACAAACAAACAAACAAACAAACACGCACAATCCCACACTCAAGCATGCACACACACAAACACACACTTACCCCAACCTTCCACCCACACACACACACACACACACACACACCACACACACACACACACACACATACACACTCCTCTATCTCCACACTTTACATGTCCCATCTAATGAGGTTCACCCATTTTCTATCTAGACGAGAATTTAAGCGCTGTAGACAAGGTTAGGACATGGGGCCATAGCAGCAACTAGCCCGGTCCATAATGACAAGCGGACGGAGCTCTAGGAGAGTCTAAGAGACACAAGTTAATTAGCGTAAATCCTTGCCACTCCTGGCCTGAGTCGATTACTAATTTAATGGCTTTATTAGACAGGGGTTTTGTATAATTAAATCCCTCTAATCTTATTTGCAAAGTATTGTGGAGGATAAGCCCAAGGTGATCCCATGTGCGGGATGGCTGAGAGTCAAAATAAGTATCAACACACACACACACACAAACATACACACTTGCACGCACAGACGCACACAGAAAAGGTCATGACACATTCTAGAAAACAGATGTTCAAACACAAAACACAAACACCAGCCAGGTCGTTCAAGATTGAGGATGTCTAGAGTTGCCTTCAAAACCAGCCACTAGAGGCAACAGTGAGTGCTATTACCATCAAGTAGGCTTGGGTGTTGTGGATGGATGGGTGTAATCCCAAGACTCTGGATCAGAAGGTTGTATGTTCAATCCCAGTTGTGGACACTTAATTTGTAGTTTCATCCCAAACCTTAACCCTTACCATTCACATCCCAAACCTTAACATATTATTTTTGTATTTATTGAACCTTTATTTAACTAGGCAAGTCTGTTAAAAACAAATTCTTATGTACAATGATGGCCTACTCCAGCCAAACTCCAACGACACTGGGCCAATTGTGCACCGCCCTATGGGACTCCCAATCACAGCCAGATGTGATACAGCCTGGATTCAAACCAGGGACTGTAGTGACACCTCTTGCACTGATATACAGTGCCTTAGACTGCTGTGCCACTCGGGAGCCCCAGAACACTAGCCCAAACCTTAACCCTAACCTCAACCATTCGTAATGAGTGCCTAAACTTAACCCTTAAATAAGAAATGTAACGTTTGGAGAACGTGGATGAACATCCAATTCTGCAGTGAGATTGTGAGAACTTGTTGCAAACACACCCACACACAGTAAACGTCATGCCTTACCGTAGAAGTGGTTTGTCAATGAGAAATACAGCAGGCTATGTGAGAAATCCGGATAGTCATGATGATACAGAAAGATCTTGAAATGGACCTCTATCAGGTGTTGAGATATGGAGCCTGAACACTGTGCACATTCTGCATCTCATCACATCCACTTCTACATTAACAAACCATTTTCATTAGGACGTCAGTGTAGAAATCTCCAACAAATCATTTAATGGGAGTCTAGTACAGATTAAAAACACAGCATAGCCTTGCTTTAAATCAACTGCACTGAGAGAGTCTATTTTCATTTCCATTGGGGTTGTTGTTAGACTATCAGCAACTCTGTTTATCCCTCTGGCAGAGGGAGAAACATTTCAGTGACTGTTCAGACTGTGCAGTCCCCTGGCTGCCTGGTTGGCTACTCCAGCAAGTGGTGACAGAAACCTCTACCAGGCACAGCAACTCTCAGCTAAACACTCTGTCACCAGCTGAATGGAGCTTGCTGTTGGGCCTTTCAGGAACCAAAACGTCAACTGAAAACGTCCAGGGGAAGAGTATGCTATGAAAGGGACTTGTCATTTTGCCAGTAATGTACTTACAGTTGCAACGAGACCTACTGGAGTTAAGTAAAAAATAACAGTGATAATATATATATAACAATATGGCAATTGTTTTTACAGGTTGGCGTTTGCATTGAGTGTCTCCAAAGGTGTCTTCAATAACGATAAAGGACATTGGTGCTTTCGTAGCATGTTGAGGATGACAAAAAGTGTTTTAGTCCACTCTGTTGTCATGATTGTCCTGATCAGGTCAGGTTACAGGAGACCACAACCCTACAGATTATCTCTCAACCCCAACAGAGGAGGAGAAATCTAGGCCTGAAGATGTGGGGATTTTATGACCACTCATGCCCCTGGTAAATCTTAGGCCACAGACAAATTCCTTTTGTCCTGTTACTATGGAGAACCAGCTTTAGAACATTAAACATGAAATAAAGGGACTTTGGAACAATGGTTTCCGTCAACCACAATGGTGGTCATGACGATAGATGGAATAGGAAAATGTTTGTCATTTTTGTTTTGTTATTAAAGGTTAATAGATGACGTTATTACGAAAACATTGTAACGTCAACAGTTTACCTAGTATATGTTTGATGCTTATACATTGTACGTTGTATGGAAAATGTCCAAATCAAAGAGAATGTTTCGGTAAAGATGAAATGTGAAGTTAGTTGTCTAAAATTGGATTTGAATCAAATCTAGATCTTGCCCATAACTTGGTACGCCCAGAGAAGTGCCCTAAAGGCGGTCACGCCCACTTCTGACACGAGGGTATAAAACCTGTGAGTAAAGAATTTACAGAGGAGACTACGTGACCCAAGCTGCAGCCGAGGTCTAAAAAGTCAACAAACCCAAAACGCAGCACAAGTTTGAAGACAAAGAAATCTTTTTCTACCCAAGCTACGGATGAGTAGCTGTGTCTAAGCGGCTGAATTCAAGTCAAACCACCTAGCCTCCACCTCCCATCGAATCGTGGTATCTACACTGTTTCATTCCTACGCTGTGAGTTCTGAGCTACAGAGCTGTCTGTCCTATGAAGAGCCCTTCCAGAACAAGGGCTAGGGAACAGAAACCTAAGCCAAAAGGACACTGACATCGTGAGGACGACCAGAGAGGTGCGCCGGAGAAGTGAGTCATTGAGCAGCCTGGACGGTCAGGCATGTCCATTTTTCAGCATAGCTGACAAATTCACCCAAATGTATATTTCTCTCGTGTACTTTCTCTTTTTCTCTGTCTTTTAAATCCCCATTTTGGGTAACACCCGCCATAGAAAGTTGGCCCGTTATACTAAGTTCTAATCAATAGCCTAGAATGTGTTTTTGTGGATGTGTATCTTTTATCATAATTTTAGCTTTCTAGTAAATGAATACTCAACTAAATTGGTGTGGTACGAACTCATTGGTGAGACCCCGGTCCGTGCAGATTCTCGGATTATGAGACGTTCAGAACGAGATTATAGAGGTAACTGATTAATTAGCTTGCTGTTGTAAAATCGATATTCTGATATTCTTTGAGTTAATTTGGGAAATAAACTTATTTTCCCATGGTGCCCCAGGTTAATGAGTTAATAATTGCTTGATTCAGTTAATCACGCAATTAGAAACTTTTATTCATTCGATGAGCAACAGTCGTCACATTAATAGGGATAGGCAGGATGCAAATGTCTCAACTGGCCAATTGCCAGGGAAAATGCAGAGCACCAGATACAAATAAAATACTATAAAATTCAAACTTTCATTATATCACACATGTAAGATACTCATTTAAAGCTACACTCGTTGTGAATCCAGCCAACATGTCAGATTTTAAAAATGCTTTTCGGCGAAAGCATAAGAACCTAGTATCTGATAGCCTGCACCATCTGCACCAGCAGTAATCAAAGAAGTTAGCATATTTCAACCCTGCAGGCGCTACACAAAACGCTGAAATAAAATATACAAAATGCATTACCTTTGATGAGCTTCTTTTGTTGGCACTCCAATATGTCCCATAAACATCACAATTGGTCCTTTTTTTCGATTAATTATGTCCATATATATCCAAAATGTCCATTTATAAAGCGTGTTTGATCCAGAAAAAAACAGCTTACAAAAAACGCAACGTCACTACAAAATATTTCAAAAGTTGCCTAGAAACTTTGCCAAAATATTTCAAACTACTTTTGTAATACAACTTTAGGTATTTTTAAACGTTAATAATCGATCAAATTGTAGACGGGGCAATCTGTGTTCAATTCAGGAATGAAAACAAACCAGCGCTGCTTTTCACGTCTTGCGCAACTCACAAAAGTGTTACCCAGTTCCGAGTTTGCCTACTTCTTCATTGCACAAAGGAATAACCTCAACCAAATTCCAAAGACTGGTGACATCCAGTGGAAGCGGTAGGAACTGAAAACAGGTTCCTATGAAAAATCCCGTGGCAATGACAAATCAGGGAACAGAGAGGGAAAAAAAATAGAAAATTCTGAAAGTCCTCAGGGTTTTTGCCTACATAAGTTCTGTTATACTCACAGACATGATTAAAACAGTTTTAGAAACCTCAGAGTTTTTTCTATCCAAATATATGAATACTATGCATTTCTTATATATTATATTTATTTATCCCAAATGTGAAAATTCTGCTCCCTAGCCCCAAGAGGTTTTAATTAACTAATTAAGGGATGTCACGTCCTTGTGGAGACGAAGCAACTCACTGATAAGACAGGCACACAGTGACCTCAAAGATCACACACAGTGATAACAGTGACAATGCAGGGACAATGCCATAGACTGACAACGCATAGCGTAGGACTCCATAATCCTGAATTTGCGCGTACTTCACAGGATGCTGTCATACATTTACACACACATACTAATACTCACAGATACAATAGACACAAACGTACACACAGACAAACACACACACAGACAAATATATATACACACACACACACACACACACACACACACACACACACACACACACACACACACACACACACACACACACACACACACACACACACACACACATAGCCCCCCTGAATCCCCTCTAAAATGAGAAGTGACGCCTCTGAAGTTCCGGAACATTGCATTTGCCATGAAACCGACGGGCAATCCTTGCCCATCTCCTCAGGTGAATGAGCCTCATATTGTGGAGGAAAAGAAGGCCGTTCTGACAGGCGACGTACAAATACCAGCCAATAGAATCTTACTGAGGCCTGAAAAAGGGAATGCATAAGTAGATTAGATTGCAGGGATCGCCAGAGCCCCACAGAAAGCAAATCTAATTATGAAGAGGCTGATTTAGAAAAGGAGAGAGCTGAGAAAGAGCTCCTCTTTGCACCAGAAGAACCTGCAGAGATCCAGTAGGGCGACAGCAGTCATCAGCTCTGGCACAGAAAGAGAGGTACACAGATATTACATCTTATTATTAGGTGAAATCCATCCACTGGGGGGGACATAAATTGAGGTGCCAGTCTGACTCTATAGAAGTTATCACGAAATGGACTGAGGCAACCTTGAATTCATCACTCCTCCATGTTGGCACTGGAACATTCCATGACAGCATTCTAATTTACATTCAATTCTGGAATGGGATTGTCATGGAATTTCTGGTGCTAACATGGAAGCCCATTGTAATGTCAAATCTTAAACAGTGCATCCCAATCTCTATATTTACAGTACAGAGGGAGCTTAAAGGGGTTGGCCAGACTAGTAGCTGGAGGGCTGAGGCTTATACCTGCATGCACGACCAATCAGATTTGCGTTGTCTGAGGTAAGGTTACCTCAATGACAGAAATGCTCCTTATACATCCAAGTTTAATTTCATGGAGTAAGCTACAGCCGCTAAATATATGCAATCCATATTTCATGAAACTCCAGAAACTGCAGACTGTGGAGACCATTCCATGCGACTGAAAGCTTGGCAGAGGCGGCTGCTGAGGGGAGAACGGCTCATAATAATGACCGGAACGGAGCAAATGGAATGGCATCAAATACATGGAAACCATGTGTTTGATGTATTTGATATCATTTCACTGATTCCGCTCCAGTCATTACCACGAACCCATTCTTCCCAAAGCCTGGATATACCGTGTCTGAATTCAACCATGAGCAATCTACTGTTAAATGGGTTAATAGGTCATTTAGTCTATGTTTCTCCACGGTTCTATTTAGTTAAACAATGAAATCTTACTATAACCTATTTTCTAACATTAGCCACATATAGACCAATTGCAAATGCTTCCACGATTAAGCTGAAAGTCACTCCGCAGCCGGGAGGAAGGCAGAAATATCTGCCAATTTATTTTTAGCAGGAATGTAACAATTAAAATTCATTTTCCAGTAATTATGTGGAATGACATTAAATGTAGCCTAGCCCCTTGGTTCCTCTAAGGCTCTAGCTAGTGAGGGGAATTGTAATGCATCTATGTTATTGAAATATCCTAGCATCTTAATTGGTCACACAATTACATTTCATTTAAGAGTGGTGTCACAATTACTTAAGTCATTTTAAGTAAATGTTATACATTACTATCAGTCATTCCTCATGCATAAGCAGCGCTTGAGTAGTGTCAAAGTGGCTTTGGATTACTGTGATTTCAGAACTTACGTATACATTGAAAGCACTCAGGTTTCCCTGTGGAATTGAGATGGAAGACAAGGATGATGATAGACAAGTATGTAATGCTACTTGACAGTCACACCCGTTCTTGCTTGTACAGTTTGCCCTTTCTGTTGTCTTGGTCTTAGATACGCAATGACCAGATTTATGCATCCAGAGAAATATATTTATAACATTTCATTACATATCCTATGCATCATATCCATTAATAGAGGCCATTTGTGTCTCAGTGGGGCAGAGGACAAGTCAAGTTGATTTTGTAAGGTTCTAAAACACACAAACAGGCACTGGTTGGCTCTTAATAGGTATGCAAATGCAGTCTGAGATAAGGCACTCACTTACGACTTAATTCAAAGCCAAATTGAATAAAAAATGTGGGTTAACTCAATTTGTTTAGAAGGACATTGTTCAAGGTACTCATAAACTTTCATCTGGTGTGGGTAGGTGCGCGTAAATATACCAGGTGACCAGGAGTCGCTGTCTTTGTGACACTGCCATTCTTACTGAACAGCTTCAATTACAGACCTCTGACTCCAATCACCTCCTTTCTAATCAAGCTCTCTTTTGTCCTTTCTCTCTCTTATTCACCCTTTCTTTCTGTCCTTTACTCTCACACCTACAGTCTCTCATTGTCTCTCTCTCCTCCACTCTCTCTCTTTCTTTCTCTCTCACACCTACACTCCCCATCAGATACACCTAATGGCTAAAAGTGTGTGGACACCTGCTCGTCAAACATCTCATTCCAAACGCATGGGCATTGATATGGAGTTGGTACCCCCATTGCTACTTTAACGGCCTTCACTCTTCTGGGAAGACTTTCCACTAGATGTTGGAACATTGATGCGTGGACTTGCTTACATTCAGCCACAAGAGCATTGGTTAGGTCGGGCACTGATGTTGGGCAATTAGGCCTGGCTTGCAGTTGGCATTCCAATTCATCCCAAAGGTGTTCGGTGGGGTTGAGGTCAGGGCTCTGTGCAGGCCAGTCAAGTTCTTCCACACTGATCTCGACAAACAATTTCTGTATGGACCTTGCTTTGTGGATGCGAGCATTGTCATGCTGATACAGCAACGAGCCTTCCCCAAACTGCTGCCACAAGCAGTTGGAAGCAGAGAATCATCTTGAATGTCACATTATCCTGTAGCTGGAACTAAGGGGCCTAGCCCGAACCATGAAAAACAGCCCCAGACCATTATGCCTCCTCAACCAAACTTTACAGTTGGCACTATGCATTCGGGCAGGTAGCGTTCTCCTGTCATCTGCCAAACCCAGATTCGTCCATTGGACTGCCAGATGGTGAAGCTTGATTCATCACTCCAGATAACGCGTTTCCACTGCTCCAGAGTCCAATTGCTGCGAGCTTTACACCACTCCAGTCGACTTTTGGCATTGCGCATGGTGATCTTTGGCTTGTCTGCGGCTGCTCTGCCATGGAAACTCATTTAATGAAGCTCCCGGCAAACAATTCTCGTGATGACGTTGCTTCCAGGGGCAGTTTGGAACTGGATAGTGAGTGTTGTAAGCGAGGACGGACGATTTTTACGCGCTATGCACTTTGGCACTCAGTCCAGTTCTGTGAGTTTGTGTGGCCTATCACTTCGCGGCTGAGCCGTTGTTGCTCCTAGACGTTTCCACTTCGCACTTACAGTTGACCGGAGCAGCTCTTGCAGAGTAGAAATTTGACAAACTGACTTGTTGGAAAGGTGGCATCCTATGACGGTGCCACGTTGAAAGTCACTGAGCTCTTCAGCAAGGCCATTCTACTGCAAATGTTTGTTTCTGGAGATTGCATGGCTGTGTGCTCGATTTTACACCTGTCAGCAATGGGTATGTGTCATGTGTGCTCCCTCTCTGGCCTCTAGATCACCAGGTTGCTCATTATGATGCACACCTGTCACCATCGTTACGCACACCTGCGTGTCATCAGACTCACCTGGACTCCATCACTTCCCTAATTATCTTCCCTATACTGTATATGTCATTCCCTTTGGTTCCTTCCCCAGGCTTTATTGTTTCTGTTTGATTTCTGTGCTTTGTTCATGTTTCTTGTTTTGGATTATGTTGCGTTTATTTATTAAAACACTCACTCCCTGAACTTGTTTCCTGACTCTCAGCTCACATCGTTACAATATGGCTGAATCCAGTAATTTGAAGGGGTGTCAACATACTTTCTTTCCTACTGGTTCCATGACACACCAGATATTTCCTACTGGTTCAGATGTTTATTTTATTTCCAATTGCGTCACTGGATGAATCATCTTGAATTGACCCTTCCCTGCTAAGACACATGGCTCGCCCTCCATTTGGTAAAACCGACCACAACTCTTTCCTCCTGATTACTGCTTACAAGAATTAAAGCAGGAAGCACCAGTGACTAGGTCTATAAAAAATGGTCACATGAAGCAGATGCTAAACTACAGGACTGCTTTGCTATCACAGACTGGAACATGTTCCGGGAATCTTCCGATGACATTGAGGAATACACCACATCAGTCACTGGCTTTATCAATAAGTGCATTGAGGACGTCGTCCCCACAGTGACTGTACGTACATACCCCAACCAGAAGCCATGGATTACAGGCAACATTCGCACTGAGCTAAAGGGTAGAGCTGCCGCTTTCAAGGTGCGGGACTCTAACCCGGAAGCTTACAAGAAATCCTGCTATGCGACGAACCATCAAACAGGCAAAGCGTCAATACAGGGCTAAGATTGAATCATACTACACCGGCTCCGGCGCTCGTCGGATGTGGCAGGGCTTGCAAACTATTACAGATTACAAAGGGAAGCACAGCCGCGAGCTGCCCAGTGACACGAGCCTACCAGATGAGCTAAATCACTTCTATTCTCGCTTCAAGGCAAGCAACACTGAGGCATGCATGAGGGCATCAGCTGTTCCGGACAACTGTGTGATCACGCTCTCCGTAGCCGACGTGAGTAAGACCTTTAAACAGGTCAACATTCACAAGGCTGCTGGGCCAGACGGATTACCAGGGCGTGTGCTCCAGGCATGTGCTGACCAATTGGCAGGTGTCTTCACTGACATTTTCAACATGTCCCTGATTGAGTCTGTAATACCAACATGCTTCAAGCAGACCACTATAGTCCCTGTGCCCAAGAACACAAAGGCAACCTGCCTAAATGACTACAGACCCGTAGCACCCACATCCGTAGCCATGAAGTGATTTGAAAGGCTGGTAATGGCTCACATCAACACCATTATCCCAGAAACCCTAGACCGATTCCAATTTGCATACCGCCCAAACAGATCCACAGATGATGCAATCTCTATTGCACTTCACACTGCCATTTCCCACCTGGACAAAAGGAACACCTATGTGAGAATGCTGTTCATTGACTACAGCTCAGGGTTAAACACCATAGTACGCTCAAAGCTCATCACCAAGCTAAGGATCCTGGGACTAAACACCTCCCATTGCACCTGGATCGAGGACTTCCTGAAAGGGCGCCCCCAGGTGGTGAGTGTAGGTAGCAACACATCTGCCACGCTGATCCTCAACACTGGAGCTCCCCTGTGGTGCGTGCTTAGTCCCCTCCTATACTCCCTGTTCACCCACGACTGCATGGCCAGGCACGACTCCAACAACATCATTAAGTTTGCTGACGACACAACAACAACGACGAGACATCCTATAGGGAGGAGGTCAGAGACCTGCCGGCTAGTGCCAGAATAACAACCTATGATTGTGGACTACAGGAAAAGGAGCACTGAGCACGTCCCCATTCTCATCGACAGGGCTGTATTGGAGTAGGTTGAGAGCTTCAAATTCCTTGGTGTCCACATCAACAACAAACTAGATTGGTCCAAACACACGAAGACAGTTGTGAAGAGGGCACGACAAAGACTATTCCCCCTCAGGAAACTAAAAAGATTTGGCATGGGTCCTGAGATCCTCAAAAGGTTCTACAGCTGCAACATCAAGAGCATCCTGACCGGTTGCATCACTGCCTGGTGTCATGACGTTGGCCTGGGGGATAGGTTTATGACAGTCAAAAATACCTCTTCCCCCCTTTTTCCTCTCTCTACCCTACTGATGTTACATTTGCAAACACCTTGGTTAGCATAGAGATTCTGGGAACATCAGAAGGTGGGGGGAAATGAACTATATTCTGGTAATCCGACCAATTCAACATATGCGGTGGTACTTAATGAATATGATGTCAGTTCGGTTGTCATCTGAGACATTTTCATCAATGATAAGATGACATAAACTCTACAGTGGAAAGTCTACACATCAGAGTTATCGGATTCACATGGAATTGTTGTTCAATTTAAATGTTTGAATATGAAATTATTCGTGATTGGATGAAATGTGATTTTAGCTTCTAAAATGTGAGAATTGTTTTTTATAAGGTTAGGGCTCTGCTGAATCAGTGGCCCGCCCTTGTGAAGGGACATGGGCTATAAAACTTTTCAAACACGCCCTCCTCTCCCTTCCTATATAAAGCCTTGACGACAATATAACCTCCTGTTCCGAGGATGTGAGGACGGCGGTCCGATGTCAGAATGGTTCAGGTAATAACTACAGAATGAAGCCAACATCAGTGTGAGCTTTGGTTGCGAATGGTATGAACTTTGAACTCTTATTCACTACAGAAGTGATACCTCCTAGCCGTTGAGTTAGCAACAGCAGCTGCAAACGCAGGTTAGGAAGGAACAGACAGAGTATCCCGTCAACCACACATCGATGTTACTACAACGTATCTAATTACCAGCAGAGACATTCTTCAAAGGACAAAGGACTCGGTTGGGCAACACGGCCTTCTATCTACCACCAACCTACCAAAGCGCACCTCTGAGTAAATATTTATTGCATTTTCCTTTTCCAAATGGGCAGTAATTTCAAATGCATAAGATTATTTATTTATGATAGCACAGCTTCTCCCTGTGTCCCTCAGTCTTCCCGCTCTTTCACTCAAACCCAGACCCAATTTTGTATTGCTGATTCAACTTGTTAGCCAGAGTTCGTGAAGATAGCCAAGAATTTACAACTTTCAGATGAGACTGAAATAAGGTGACGATTAATATTGACTGCATTTGATGTAAAACATTACTAGGTCTTTAAGAGTTTATTCGGAAGATAACAGCTCTATAAATATTATTTTGTGGTGCCCCAAATCTCTAGTTAATTACATTTACATGATTAGCTCAATCAGGTAATATTAATTACGGAGAAATAATTTTATAGAATAGCATGTCATATCACTTAACCCGGCATTGCCAAAGACACTACACTGGTACGGCAATTGCTCGGCCTCCGACCGCAAGGCACTTCAGAGAGTAGTGCGTACGGCCCAGTACATCACTGGGGCAAAGCTGCCTGCCATCCAGGACCTCTACACCAGGCGGTGTCATAGGAAGGCCCTAAAAGTTGTCAAAGACCCCAGCCACCCCAGTCATAGACGGTTCTCTCTACTACCGCATGGAAAGAGGTACCGGAGTGCCAAGTCTAGGACAAAAAGGCTTCTCAACAGTTTTTACCACCAAGCCATAAGACTCCTGAACAGGTAACCAAATGGTTACCTGGACTATTTGCATTGTGTACCCCCCCAACCCCTCTTTTATGTTGCTGCTACTCTGTTTATCTTATATGCATAGTCACTTTAACTATACATTCATGTACATACTACCTAAATTGGCCCGACCAACCAGTGTTATTACCATCCTTCACCTCCTGGGGGCGGCCCGTTGGGAAGTCCAGGACCCAATTGCACAGGGTGGGGTTCACACCCTGGCCCCCGAGCTTAATGGTGTGCTTGGAGGGTACTATGGTGTTAAATACTGAGCTATAGTCAATGAACAGCATTCTTACATAGGTATTCCTCTTGTCCAGATGGGATAGGGCAGTGTGCAGAGCGATGGCATCGTCTTTGGATCTATTGGGATAGATCCCTACTCTTACGATAAGTGCCATGGGATCTTTTAGTGACCACAGAGAGTCAGGACACCCATTTAACATCCCATCCAGAAAACAGCACCCTACACAGGGCAATCATTGTTTTAGACCAGAGGAAAGGGTGCCTCCTACTGGCCCTCCAAAACCCCTTCCAGCAGCATCTGGTCTCCCAACCAATGACTGACCAGGACCAACCCTCCATAGTTTCAGAAGCAAGCCAGCAGTGGGATGCAAGGTGCTATGCTTCTGATAAAGGGTGGCTACTTTGAAGAACCTCAAATATAAAATATATTTTGATTTGTTTAACACTTGGTTACTACATGATTCCATATGTGTTTTTTCATAGTTTCGATGTCTTTGAATGAGTAGGCGTGTCCATCTTTTGACTGGTACTGTATATGTATATATAATATACACACATACATATACACACATTAAAGTACAAAAACACAGTCATGCTAAGCAAAAATAAAACATCACAAATCCCCCAGAAAAGCAGTCCAAAAATAAATCCCCAATCAATACTTTAAATTGCCCAAACGACACCAAAACATCAAGATGAAATGTATTTTGAATTTTGTTCCAGCAATACGGTGCATTAAAACAGATTTCATTGGCTCAGAGGAGACCCTAAGGACCTCAAGAGTTCCTGAGTTCCACCAATCCTGTGAACGTGTTAGGCAACTCAGGCGCATGTGACAAATACTATTTGATTTGATTTGATTTGACATGGGATGAAATGTTCACAGTAGCCTCTGAAGGTGGTAGCCACCAATCAGTTTCCCCGCATGGCGGAAAGTGATAGACACCATTCTAGCCAGCATAACAACAGCAAGTAGAGAACGGTGACTTACTCAATGCAATTAAATGCTGGGGCCCAATGTTCCCTCAAATAGCTGTTCTACTGTATTTAGACCTACAATCCATGAGACTGAAAAAAACATGCAGAGCTTGACCTGTTTATCCACTTGTGCTTCAGACAAGGAGGTGACTGAATATGTTGTTGTCTTGTTTGATGCAAGAAACCACTTAATAAAATAAAATGCATTATTATTCCCATTCCATTATTAAAGAGAATAAGACAAATGATGCTACCCTCTGCCTATTGGCTACTTAGCTTTTTCAAGCCTGCCTCAAAATACAGAACTACCCCTTTAAGATAAAAAAAGCTCTTTACCTGACTCACTTTTCGAAGATGTCTAGAAATGTACACATTTTGTACTCTTGTAGAAATAAATCACTCGCCTATTGCTGACTACAAAATTATCTATAACTGGGCTAATAACTCACTAACTAGCAAAGGATATGAACAAAATGTGCACATGAGGCTACATCCATCTCTTGCTTTGATCCCTAAACAAGCGTATCTACTCACGACTGCTCATGCTGTAAACACAGTTCAGTTCAAAGTAAATGGCACAGATCCATATATGGCAATGGTCTATTTGCATATACAGTGCATTTGGAAAGTATTCAGACCCTTCACTTTTTCCAAATTTTTTTACATTACAGCCTTATTTGAAAATTGATTAAATTCATTTTTTCAATCAATCTACACACAGTACCCCATAATAACAAAGTGAAAACAGACTTTTTAAAAAACAAAACAAAACAGAAATACATGATTTACATAACCATTTAGACCACAAGAGGTTGGTGGCACCTTAATTGGGGAGGACGGGCTTGTGGTAATGGCTGGAGTGAAATATGTGGAGATGGGAGAACATACAGTGCCTTGCGAAAGTATTCGGCCCCCTTGAACTTTGCGACCTTTTGCCACATTTCAGGCTTCAAACATAAAGATATAAAACTGTATTTTTTTTGTGAAGAATCAACAACAAGTGGGACACAATCATGAAGTGGAATGACATTTATTGGATATTTCGACATTTATTGGATATTGGATATGAAGCCGGATTTGGATACAAAAAGATTTCCCAAGCTTTAAACATCCCAAGGAGCACTGTGCAAGTGATAATATTGAAATGGAAGGAGTATCAGACCACTGCAAATCTACCAAGACCTGGCCGTCCCTCTAAACTTTCAGCTCATACAAGGAGAAGACTGATCAGAGATGCAGCCAAGAGGCCCATGATCACTCTGGATGAACTACAGAGATCTACAGCTGAGGTGGGAGACTCTGTCCATAGGACAACAATCAGTCGTATATTGCACAAATCTGGCCTTTATGGAAGAGTGGCAAGAAGAAAGCCATTTCTTAAAGATATCCAAAAAAGTGTCGTTTAAAGTTTGCCACAAGCCACCTGGGAGACACACCAAACATGTGGAAGAAGGTGCTCTGGTCAGATGAAACCAAAATTGAACTTTTTGGCAACAATGCAAAACGTTATGTTTGGCGTAAAAGCAACACAGCTGAACACACCATCTCCACTGTCAAACATGGTGGTGGCAGCATCATGGTTTGGGCCTGCTTTTCTTCAGCAGGGACAGGGAAGATGGTTAAAATTGATGGGAAGATGAATGGAGCCAAATACAGGACCATTCTGGAAGAAAACCTGATGGATTCTGCAAAAGACCTGAGACTGGGACGGAGATTTGTCTTCCAACAAGACAATGATCCAAAACATAAAGCAAAATCTACAATGGAATGGTTCAAAAATAAACATATCCAGGTGTTAGAATGGCCAAGTCAAAGTCCAGACCTGAATCCAATCGAGAATCTGTGGAAAGAACTGAAAACTGCTGTTCACAAATGCTCTCCATCCAACCTCACTGAGCTCGAGCTGTTTTGCAAGGAGGAATGGGAAAAAATGTCAGTCTCTCGATGTGCAAAACTGATAGAGACATACCCCAAGCGACTTACAGCTGTAATCGCAGCAAAAGGTGGCGCTACAAAGTATTAACTTAAGGGGGCTGAATAATTTTGCACGCCCAATTTTTCAGTTTTTGATTTGTTAAAAAAGTTTGAAATATCCAATAAATGTCGTTCCACTTCATGATTGTGTCCCACTTGTTGTTAATTCTTCACAAAAAAATACAGTTTTATATCTTTATGTTTGAAGCCTGAAATGTGGCAAAAGGTCGCAAAGTTCAAGGGGGCCGAATACTTTCGCAAGGCACTGTACGTCACATATGTATCCTAGGTATCCTCCATACGTCACATATAGGGGATACCTAGGAAAGATGAATGGAGAAAAGTACAGAGAGATCCTTAATGATAACCTGCTCAGGACGTACAGGACCTCCAGCAGGACAACAACCCTAAGCACACAGCCAAGACAACACAGGAGTGGCTTCGGGACAAGTCTCTGAATGTCCTTGAGTTGCCCAGCCAGAGCCTGGACTTGAACCTGATCAAACATCTCTGGAGAAACCTGAAAATAGCTGTTCAGCGACACTCCCCTTCCAACCTGACAGAGCTTGAGAGGATCCGCAGAGAAGAATGGGAGAAACTTCCCAAATACAGGTGTGCCAAGCTTGTAGTGTCATACCCAAGAAGATTCGAGGCTGTAATCGCTGACAAAGGTGCTTCAACAAAGTACTGAGTAAAGGGTCTGAATACTTATATAAATGTGATATTTCCAGAGGTGTTTTTTATATATATTTGCCAAAAAATCTAAAAACTATTTTTTCTTTGTAATTATGGGGTATTGTGTGTAGATTGATGAGGGGAAAAAACAATTGAATCAACTTTATAATAAGGCTGTAATGTAACAAAATGTTGAAATAGTCAAGGTGTCTGAATACTTTCGGAATGCACTGTAGGCCTACTGCAGCTCTGATTGGTTATGAGGTACCAGTACAGTCTGTGTAGAGTATGGGGGTTGAGTAGTGTCTGTCAATGCAATAGAATCCTACTCTGATGCGTTCTGCCTACAACTAAATCTCTTGCATAGTTTGTTTTGTTTCGGTATGTTGCATTGAAAGTGGCTAATATTGTATTGATTCAGTAACAATTGCCACAGTAAAGGGAAACGTTGTTAACTAACAGGGAAATCTCTAGAAAGTTGAGTGAAGTTCAATCTCCTGCATCTCTCCTGGGCTGATATTTATTATGTGCGGCAGTCCTGGGAGCTGCGCAACAGTCTTGGGCTACTGTGCAGCTTAGAGGGAACATTGCTGGGGCCCATCAAAACAGCAATGCAACGGAGGCCTTTTTTTTGTGTTACCAGTATGATAGCCAGGAGAGAAGCACCTTGGAGGGGTAGTTTCCAGTACAGACCGGTGGAAGCTGGGAGGGTGGCAAGCGCTCCACCGGGCGTGGGAGAGTCCAAAAGAGTACATCCAAGGGGAGTTCAAGTTTGGCAGTAGTCCAAAAGCATCCAAGGCATAATGTCAAGTGGAAGAATGAAAGCAGCAGTAGGCAGCTGTCTGCTCACGTAATGCCCCAGTGCAAGTAGGCGTCAAGAGTTTCAGAAAACCTGTTTTGTATGTCTCCTTGCAATATTTCAATATTGTCTGTGTTCACAGCCAGATGAAACAAAGGTAAATGGAGACTAAAATCCATGAAAAGCTTTTCAGCTACAAACACTGATCAGACAAAATAAGATATGCTTGCGGCCATTTACTGACCCCTCAAACACACACACATAATCACAGACACACACCTGTACGCACTGTTAAACTTAACTTTTAAACACTTTGTAAGAAGAGTTGTATTGTGCAGATATAATTTATTTGTCCTGTAATACTTAAATGAAGGATGGACTCCTACTGGTCCCCAATTATAGAAGACTTAACATATCATCAATATTTAACTGACCTCTCCTTTAACCAAAAAAAGAGTATAATGATCTAGAGAGAGCACTCTTAGCCCTGTTCTCTCTGAGGCAGCAAAGAGGGAGCTAAACCTTCCAGAGCGACAGCGTTCCCCAATACCAGGAGGGCACAAATCCCCACCGGCACCTCACCCACAGGGAACTCAGGGGCAGGGCGGGGGAGTCAGGAGTTGTGAAGGACAATTGACAGACCTGTGAAAATTTAATCAGGCCCATGAATTAATCAATAAGAGGAGAAGTGTAAATGAAGCTCTTAAACGCAGGCCGGAGGGAGGCCCAATCAGCCCAATGCCCCCGTGCACCACGCACCTTGCCGCTTCTATACGGCACTTCCTGAATTAATCATTTCTTGAAGGTCCAGGGCCGATGATCTCAAGGCCGAGCTGGAGAACACGTGAGAAGCTCAACTGACGGTCTGAATATTTACAATGTAAAAACAGATCACTTAGCATATTCACCTGGCCAGCCACGCATCAGTGCCCATCATTCCTGTGCTGCCTGATGCATTTATTATGGGAGCCAATTTAGAGGAGAGAGCCTGTATGTCAATATCATGTAATAAAGCGTCATAAACAGCTAATTTTGATTGCTCTGTACAGGAGGGTGCTGAGGCTTCATTGTTAGGTTCCTGGCTCCCTGGAAGAGTAGGAGGAGGAGGAGGAGGGTGTGTATATCTCTCTTTCCTACCATATGATTTCCTATACATTAGATGAGTTCCTAAACATTACAGTGTTAGTTTATAATTATAGTCTACATTACAATGGTTCATTCATAGATATGGAGCCATGGGAGGCTGATAGCTTCTGTCAGTACCTCGTCAGTGGAGTGAGATTGTCTGGTTGAATAGGCTTCATTATTATGTTTCACTGTACTGTGCTATACTGTACAGTACTATACTGTGCTATGTTGTACAGTACTATACCGTCCCTTAGTTTTCTGTATTTTCTCATGCTTTGTGTTTTGTTTGGACCCCAGGAAGAGTAGCTGTTGCTTCTTCAGCAGCTAATGGGGATCCAAATAAGAAATCATAAAATCACACTGTACTATACTGTACTGTACTATACTGTACTGTACTACACTGTACTATACTGTACTGTAATATACTGTGGGGGGTATCCAAATGTGTCTTGGAGGAAGAAGGTTAACTTCATTTCGGGATCCTCACTCCGACACTTAGAGGGAGCGAGATTTCGTCATCTCTGTGTAATCTACATCCACACATATTTGGGTTTACTTTTCTAGGAGTTAACATGTGAAATTGAAAATGCGAAGGCAACGTGGCGTGGTAATTGGCAATGCCAGGTTCGGCTAAAGCTAGTGGAACTATGCCCACATCAAATTGAAAAGCACGGTGGTGGAGAGCGAGAGAGAGCGAGAGAGAGCGAGAGAGAGAGAGAGCGAGAGAGAGCGAGAGAGAGAGAGAGAGAGCGAGAGAGAGCGAGAGAGCGAGCAAGACAAAGAGGAGAGGGAGGTCCTGTATCTGGCAAAGCACAACTTTGCTTATCATTGGCGTGTTTGAAAGAGAGACAGAGAAGGAAAGACATTAAAGGCGAGAGAGAGAATGTGAGAGACACACACACACACAGAAGAAATGGAGTCTTATAGCTGGCAGACCATTCACATTTTAGTCATTTAGCAGACACTCTTATCCAGAGCGACTTCGAATTTGTGCCAGACCAGTCCTTAGCTTGCCACTAGAGAGAGAGAGAGCATGGTCATGTGCAGGCAACAGCATCCTGCAGCAGCAGAAGCAGCAGTTGCATCCTGCAGCAGCAGCAGTAGGACTAGCAGTAACATCCTGCAGCAGTAGAATTAGCAGTAGGTGTCACGTTCTGACCTCTATTTCTGTTGTTTTGTATTTATTTAGTATGGTCAGGGCGTGAGTTGGGTGGGCAGTCTATGTTTGTTTTTCTATGTTTTGGGGCATTTCTATGTTTTCGGCCTAGTATGGTTCTCAATCAGAGGCAGGTGTCATTAGTTGTCTCTGATTGAGAATCATACTTAGGTAGCCTGGGTTTCACTGTGTGTTTGTGGGTGATTGTTCCTGTCACTGTGTTTGTCGTCACAGGATAGGACTGTTTTGCGTTCTCACATTTCTTGTTTTCGTTAGTTTGTTCATGTGTAGTGATTTATTAAAATATGAACAACCACCACGCTGCGCTTTGGTCCGCTTCTCCTCCTCCTACAGACGAACGCCCTTACAGAATCACCCACCACAAAGGGACCAAGCGGCGTGGTAACGGGCAACAGCAACAGCAGCAGCAGGAGAAGGAACAGAGGCAGCAGCAGCAGGAACAGCAACAGCGAGATCAGGATTTTGGGACATGGGAGCAGAATCTGGACTACACAACTTGGGAGGAGATAGACAGGTGGGCGGTCGACCCAGGGAGAGTGCCGGAGCCCGCCTGGGATTCGATGGAACAGTGCGCGGAAGGTTACAGGAGAATGAGGTTGGCGAAGCAAGCACGGCGGCGCGGACGGAAGCCCGAGAGTCACCCCCAAAAGTTTCTTGGGGGGGGGCACAGGGGGAGTGTGGCAGAGTCAGGAGTCAGACCTGAGCCAACTCCCCCCGTTTATCGTGAGGAGCCAAGGAGGAGCTCAGAACCAGAGCTGGTGTTGGAGGTGAGCGAAGCAGAGACTGTGAAGGAGTTAATGGGGAAATTGGAGGAGAGTGATATGAGGGACTTGCTGGTTTGGTGCATGAGGCACGACATTCGCCCGACGGAGCGTGTCAGGGATTTAATGGCACCGGGGTCAGCTCTCCATACTCATCCTGAGGTGCGTGCGAGGGGTCTGGTGAAGACTGTGCCAGCCTCACGCACCAGGCCTCCTGTGCATCTCCCTAGCCTTGCACGTCCTGTGCCATCTCAGCACTACAGTGCTCCTAGCAGTGCTAACTGTGGCGGGCGTGGTGCTGGTCAGGCACCGTGTTATGCAGTTGTGCGCACGGTGTCCCCAGTACGCGTGCTTAGCCCGGTGCGCTACATCACAGCTCCCCACATCTGCCGGGCTAGGGTGAAGATCCAGCCAGGGCGGTTGGTGCCAGCCCTGCACTCAAGAGCTCCAGTGCGCCTGCACGGCCCGGTCTATCCGTCACCACCTCCACGCACCAGCCCTCCGGTGGCAGCTCCCCGTACCAGGCTGTCTCTCCGGCCCATCCTTGCAGGGGCTCTCTCCTCTCCAGCGCTGCCGGAGTCTCCCGCCTCTCCGGCGCTACCAGAGCCTTCCTCCTCTCCAGAGCTGCCGGAGTCTCCCGCCTGTTCGGCGCTACGAGAGCTACTCAGTCCGGCGCTTCCAGAGCCTTCCTCCTCTCCAGCGCCGCCAGTGCCGCTCGTCAGCCCAGCGCTGCCGGGTGCAGTGGCATGTGCCTGTAATCCAAGTCACTGGGAGGCTGAGGTTGGTGGATCAAGTGAGCTGAGGAGCTCTGGGCTGCAGCACGCTATGTCGAACGGGTGTCCATGCTAAGTTCTGTATCGATATGGTGTTCCTGGGGGAGCCTGGGACCACCAGGTTGTCTAAGGAGGGGTGAACCGGCCCAGGTCGGAAACGAAGCAGGTCAAATCGCCCCTCTGTCCCGAGCAGCTATCGCCCCTCTGTCCCGAGCTGCTATCGCCCCTCTGTCCCGAGCTGCTATCGCCCCTCTGTCCCGAGCAGCTGCCCCTCTGTCCCGAGCAGTTGTCCCTCTGTCCCGAGCAGCTGTTTCACCTCTGTCCCGAGCTGCCCCTCTGTCCCGAGCAGCCCCTCTGTCCAGTGGGGTCATTGAAAGGGGTGGCCATGGTGAGTAAGCCAGGGAGGCGGACAATAAGGCGGACTAAGACAATGGTGAAGTGGGGTCCGCGTCCCGCGCCAGAGCCGCCACCGCGGACAGACGCCCACCCAGACCCTCCCCTATAGGTCAAGGTTTTGCGGCTGGAGTCCGCACCTTTGGGGGGGGGGTACTGTCACGTTCTGACCTCTATTTCTGTTGTTTTGTATTTATTTAGTATGGTCAGGGCGTGAGTTGGGTGGGCAGTCTATGTTTGTTTTTCTATGTTTTGGGGCATTTCTATGTTTTCGGCCTAGTATGGTTCTCAATCAGAGGCAGGTGTCATTAGTTGTCTCTGATTGAGAATCATACTTAGGTAGCCTGGGTTTCACTGTGTGTTTGTGGGTGATTGTTCCTGTCACTGTGTTTGTCGTCACAGGATAGGACTGTTTTGCGTTCTCACATTTCTTGTTTTCGTTAGTTTGTTCATGTGTAGTGATTTATTAAAATATGAACAACCACCACGCTGCGCTTTGGTCCGCTTCTCCTCCTCCTACAGACGAACGCCCTTACAGTAGGACTAGCAGTAACAAACTGCATCAGATGTAGCAGAAGCATCCTGGAGCAGCATCAGCAGTAGCATCAGTGGAGTAACAGCAGTAGTAGTAGTAGCAGAAGCAGCAGTAGTAGTAGCAGTAGCAGCAATAGCAGTAGCAGCAGCAGAAATAGCAGCAGCAATAGAAGCAGATTTATCAACAGTAGCAGTAACATAAGCAGCATCCGTAGCAATAGTAGTCATAGCAACAGCAATAGTAACAGCAGCAGTAGAAGCAGTAGCAGTTGCAGTAGCAGGAGCAGCAGTAGTAGAAGCAGTAGCAGAAGCAGAAGTAGCAGTAGCAGCCGCAGCAGTCGTAGTATCAGCAGTAGCAATAGTAGTAGCAGCAGTAGTAGTAGTAGCAACAGCAGTAAAATAAGTAGAGATAGCAGTAGTAGTAGCAGCAGTAGTAGCAGTAGCAGCAGCAGCAGCAGCAGTAGAGGAGATAGTAGTAGCAGCAGTAATAGCATTATAAGCAGTAGCAGAAGACTAGGAGCAGCAGTAGTGGTAGCAGCAGTATCAGGGGCCGCAGTAGCAGCAGCAGCAGCAGTAGCAGTAGCAGCAGCAGCAGTAGCATTAGTAGCAGCAACAGTAGAAGTAGCAGCAGTAGTAGCAGCAGCAACCACAACAGTAGTAGCATCCTGCAACAGCAGTAGAGTACCAGCAGCGGTAGTAGTAGCAGTAGCAGTAGAAGTAGCAGTAGCAGCAGTAGGAGTAGAAGTAGAAGCAGATGCAGTAGTAGAGCAGCAGCAGCAGAAGAAATATCAATAGTATCAGTAGCAGTAGCACCAGTAGTAGTAGCAGTAGCAACAGCACTAGAGTAGCAGCAGCAGCAGTAGTAGTAGCAGTAGAAGTCGAAGTAGCAGTAGCAGCAGTAGTAGTGGCAGCAGTAGCAGCAGTAGTAGTGGCAGCAGAAGCAGTAGTAGCAGTAGTAACAGCAGCAGCAGCAGGGGTAGCAGCAGCAGTAACAGCAGTATAGTAGCAGAATCAGCAGTAGCAGAAGTAGTACTGTCAGTAGCAGCAGTAGAAGTAGCAATAGTAGCAGTAGCAGCAGTAGTAGAGGTAGTAGCAGTAGCAAAGGTAGCAACAGCAGTAGAGTAGCAGCAGAAGTCATTGAAGTAGAAGTAGAAGTAGCAGAAGCAGCAGTAGGCAGTAGGAACAGCAGCATCCGCAGGAGTAGGTGTAGCAGCAGTAACAACAGCAGTAGCAGCAGCAGTAGAACCAGTAGCATCAGCAGTAGAAGTAGTAGCAGCAGAAGCAGCAGTAGTAGTAGTAGCAGCAGTAGCAGTAGTAACAGCAGCAGCCGCAGGAGTAGGAGTAGGAGTAGGAGAAGCAGCAGTAGCAATAGCAGAAGCAGCAGCAGTAGTAGCAGCAGCAATAGTAAAAGTAGCAATAGCATTAGTAGCAGCAGCAGTAGAAGTAGCAAGAGCAGCAGTAGCAAAAGCAGCAGAAGTAGCAGCAGTAGTAGTAGTAGCAGCAGTAGCAATAGCAGAAGCAGCAGCAGTAGTAGCAGAAGCAAAAGTAGAAGTATCATTAGCAGCAGTAGCAGCAGCAGTAGCATAAGCAGCAGAAGTAGCAGCAGTAGTAGTAGTAGCATCAGTAGTAGCCGCAGTAGTAGTAGCAGCAGTAGTAGTAGAAGCAGTAGCAGCAGTAGTTGCAGCAGTAGTAGCAGCAGAGGTGGTAGCAGCACCAGCATCAGTAGCAGCAGGAGCAGCAGTAGCAGTAGAAGCAGTAGAAGTAGCAATAGCAGCAGTACTAGCAGCAGAAGTAGCAAAAGCAGTAGCAGCAGTAGCATAAGCAGCAGCAGTAGCAGCAGTAGCAGTGGTAGCAGTAGCAGCAGTAGTAACCGTAGAAACAGCAGCAGGAGCAGGAGTAGCAGCAGCAGTAGCAGCAACAGTAGTAGTAGCAGTAGCAGAGGTTGTAGTAGCAGCAGTAGCAGCAGTAGTATCAGCAGTAGCAGCAGCCGTAGCAGCAGCAGTAGTAGAAGTAGCAGCAGTAGTAGCAGCAGTAGCAGTAGCACCAGTAGCAGCAGCCATAGCAGCAGCCGTGGCAGCAGCAGTAGAAGTAGCAAGAGCAGCAGTAGCAAAAGCAGCAGAAGCAGCAGCAGTAGTAGCAGCAGCAAAAGTAGAAGTATCAAGAGCAGCAGTAGCAGCATAAGTAGCGGAAGTAGCAGCAGTAGTAGCAGTAGCAGCAGTAGTAGCAGCAGTAGTAGTAGAAGCAGTAGCAGCAGTAGTACCAGCATCAGTAGCAGCAGAAGCAGCAAAAGCAGTAGCAGCAGTAGCATAAAGCAGCAGCAGTAGCAGCAGTAGTAGTGGTAGCAGTAGCAGCAGTAGCAACAGTAGAAACAGCAGCAAGAGCAGCAGTAGCAGCAGCAGTAGCAGCAGCAGTAGTAGTAGCAGTAGCAGAGGTTGTAGTAGCAGCAGTAGCAGCAATAGTATCAGCAGTAGCAGCAGCCATAGCAGCAGCAGTAGTAGAAGTAGCAGCAGTAGTAGCAGTAGCACCAGTAGCAGCAGCCGTAGCAGCAGCACGAGCAGGAGCAGCAGTAGCAGCAGCAGCATTAGTATCAACAGCAGTAGTTGTAGCAGTAGCAGAGGTAGTAGTAGCAGCAGTAGCAGAGGTAGTAGTAGCAGCAGTAGCATCAGCTGTAGAAGCAGTAGCAGCAGTAGCAGCAGCAGTAGTATCAGCAGTAGCAGCAGCCGTAGCAGCAGCAGTAGAAGAAGTAGCATTAGTATCAGCAGCAGTAGTTGTAGCAGTAGCAGAGGTAGTAGTAGAAGCAGTAGCAGAGGTAGTATTAGAAGCAGTAGCATCAGCTGTAGAAGCAGTAGTAGCAGGTAGTAGCAGTAGCTGCAGCAGCAGTAGAAGTAGTAGTAGAAGCAGGAGTAGCAGTATAAGCAGTAGCAGAAGAGTAGTAGCAGCAGTAGTAGTAGCAGTGGCAGTAGCAATAGTAGAATCAGTAGTAGATGTTGAAGCAGTAGCAGTAGTAGTAACAGCAGCAGCAGTAGCAGCAGAAGTAGTAGTTGCAGCAGTAGTAGCAGTATAAGCAGTGGCAGAGGCAGAAGTAGAAGCAGCAGTAGTAGCAGCAGCAGTAGAACCAGTAGCATCAGCAGGAGAAGTAGAAGCAGCAGTAGTAGTTGCAGTAGAAGTAGCAGTAGTGGTGGCAGCAGCCCCAGCATCAATAGCAGTAGCACTAGCAGCAGTAGTAGCGGTAGCATAAGCAGCAGCTGTAGCAGCAGTAGTAGTGGTAGCAGTAGCAGCAGTAGCAGTAGTAACAGCAGCAAGAAACAGGAGAAGCAGTAGTAGTAGCAGTAGCAGAGGTAGTAGTAGCAGCAGTAGTAGGAGCAGCAGTAGTAGCAGCAGTAGCAGTAGCAGTAAGCAGCGGGAGCAGGAGTAGCAGCAGCAGGAGCAAGAGCAGGAGTAGCAGCAGCAGCAGCAGTAACAGTAGCAGCAGCAGCATTAGTAGCAGTAGCAGAGGTAGTAGTAGCAGTAGCAGAGGTAGTGGAGGTAGTAGTAGCAGCAGTAGCATCAGCTGTAGAAGCAGTAGCAGCAGTAGCAGCAGCAGTAGTATCAGCAGTAGCAGCAGCAGTAGCAGCAGCAGTAGAAGAAGTAGCATTAGTATCAGCAGCAATAGTTGTAGCAGTAGCAGAGGTAGTAGTAGTAGCAGCAGTATCAGAGGTAGTATTAGCAGCAGTAGCATCAACTGTAGTGCTACTTCTACTGCTGCTGCTACTGCTGCTACTGCTTCTGCTACTGCTGCTGCTGCTACTGCTACATCTGCCTCTGCTACTGTTACTAATGCTACTGCTAGTGCTACTACTCATTCTACTGTTGCTACTGCTACTACTGCTGCCACTACTATTTCTGCTGCTATCAAATCAAATCAAATCAACTTTTATTTGTCACATGCACATGGTTAGCAGATGTTAATAAGAGTGTAGCAAAATGCTTGTGCCTCTACTACTGCTGCTACCTCTGCTGCTTTTGCTACTGCTGCTATTGCTACTTATACTACTGCTGCTGCTACTGCTGCTATTGCTACTTTTACTATTGCTGCTGCTACTACTGCTGCTGCTTCTGCTATTGCTACTACTCATACTCCTGCTGCTGCTGCTGTTACTACTGCTGCTGCTGCTACTACTGCTACTGCTGCTACTGATGTTGGGGCTGCTGCCACTTTTAGTGCTACTTCTACTGCTGCTGCTACTGCTGCTACTGCTTCTGCTACTGCTGCTGCTGCTACTGCTACACCTGCCTCTGCTACTGTTTCTAATGCTACTGCTAGTGCTACTACTCATTCTACTGTTGCTACTGCTACTACTGCTGCCACTACTATTTCTGCTGCTATCAAATCAAATCAAATCAACTTTTATTTGTCACATGCACATGGTTAGCAGATGTTAATAAGAGTGTAGCAAAATGCTTGTGCCTCTACTACTGCTGCTACCTCTGCTGCTATTGCTACTTATACTACTGCTGCTGCTACTGCTGCTATTGCTACTTTTACTATTGCTGCTGCTACTACTGCTGCTGCTTCTGCTATTGCTACTGCTGCTACTCCTACTCCTGCTGCTGCTGCTGTTACTACTGCTACTGCTGCTACTACTACTACTGCTGCTTCTGCTGCTACTACTTCTACTGCTGATGCTACTGGTTCTACTGCTGCTGCTACTGCTGCTGCTACTGCTACTGCTGTTACTGCTACTTATGCCTCTGCTACTGCTACTAATGCTACTAATAGTGCTACTACTGCTCCTGATTCTACTGTTGCTACAACTATAGCTACTACTACTCGTGCTGCTCCTCTTCTGCTACTGCTGCTACTACTATTTCTGCTGCTACTACTGCTACTGCTGCTGCTGCTACTGCTGCGGCTGCTATTACTGCAGCAGTAGTAGCAGCAGTAGCAGAAGTAGCAGTAGCATCCTGAAGCAATGTGGTCTCCTGGGTGTTTTTCCCATTATCTCATAGTCTGCACTCAGCAGAGCACAGTAATCGCTTCTCTCCACACCAGCAGCACAACCCAACGCCGATCCCAGACCCAGATTAGACAGGAAATCAAATGAGTCTGGGACTGTAGAGATGGATGGATGGGATGGGAGGGAGAGGAAGAGAGGGAGGGAGGGAGGGTAGAAGAGAAAGGGTTGGTTTGGGTTTTGCCTACAGTGACACAGATTTATCATGGTGGCTGGTACTGGAGAGATGGATGGATGAGGGATGAAGGAGGGGAAGATAGGGGTGGTTTGGGTTTGTGCTGTGATACAGATTCATCATGGTAGCTGGGGCTGGAGAGATGGAGGGATGAGGAAGGTGGAAAGAGAAGAGAGGAGTGTGTAGATAGAGGGGGAGAGAGAGGAGATGGGTTGTGTACTATGACACATTCATCATGGTAGCTGGGGCAGGAGAGGTGAAGGAAAGGGAGGAGAGGAGGGGTGTGGGAAGGTAATCTGTGATACAGATTTATAATGGTGGTTTTGGATCTATGCTGGAGAGAGAGAGAGAAGCACTGAGAGATAGCATGGCACTACTTGATAGATCGGATCTGCTGGTGCCTGGTGATGTGGAATCGGCCTGGGGTGTACAGAAAATTACAATGGGGTATTTTGTATAATGTATTATGTATGAAAAGGTGGAGAATCTACCTGATATGACTATCAAGATGCATCACTAAATAAAATATGTGCTTGTCAGTGCATAATGTCTAATATTTACAGCTTAAATATATGTGCAATGGCGTCTCTTAAAGCTGGTTGCCAACCGCCATATAAAGTCCAAAGAAGAAAAAGAAGCCTGACGGAGAAGAGATTACTAGAAACGAAATGTAACGTTCTGGGTGTAGTGGGTGAGAAGTCAGGCGCAGGAAGCAGAGAGTTCAGGGTAATGCTAATTTAATGCACAAAACAGCAAACATAAGCCAACCCCACGAAAACACAGGGCGCACAACAAAACAAATGACTCAAACACGGGGACTTAAACTGTCCAGCAAACCTCACGAAAATGGGAAACATGTAACCCACTGACGTGCACACAAGTTACAACAAACAATCCCGCACACAGAGCAGGCGGGCCTACGGGTAAATAAAGCCAGACTAATCATAACATAAACAGGTGAAACCAATCATCAGAAAGGGGAGACACTCCTCTGACCACCCCTAGAGAACTCCCGGTCTCCACGAAACCCTAGGATTGTGACTAGCCAGCCAGGGAACCCCCAGCCCCACTGGAAACGCAGGCGAATCGATAATGAAGAGACTAATCCGCTCCTTATGATTCCCCTGCGTCACCATGTCCAGTGGAACCATGGCCTCCCTAACCAACCCTGACCCTAGTGACCGGCTATCTAGGGAGTGCACAGGGAAGGGGGGATCTATTGGTACTAGCGGAATACCCAGCTTGATGGCGAGTCTGTGATCCTTAAATTCCCAGCTGCGCCTGAGTCAACTAGCGCCTTATGCTGGGAAGAGGGAGAAAAGTCAAGAAACAAAATCAATACAAACATGTGACCAACAGGGGGTTCTGGGTGAGTTTGGTGCTGACTCACCTGGGGTGACTGAGAAGTGTTCCGGAGGACACGTTCCTCCATCGATGGAAGGGGATTGGCAGCTGCTCCTGCTGACTCCATGAAAGGTGTGGGATTCTCTAACGTTCTGGGTGTAGTGGGTAAGAAGTCAGGCGCAGGAAGCAGAGAGTTCAGGGTAGTGCTAATTTAATGCACAAAACTGCAAATATAAGCCAACCCCACGAAAACACAGGGCGCACAACAAAACAAATGCCCCAAACACGGGGACTTAAACTGTCCAGCAAACCCCACGAAAATGGGAAACACGCAACCGTTAATATAGTTGGTTCAGAGTTAGTTTTGATATTTCACCTGGGTGTCCTGATCGTGTCTGGTGTGGGTAGACAAAATCAACATGCGCGTGATCGATCATGCGTGCAGTCTGGTCAGCATGTTATGGGGGAGAGACAAAGAAGGAGGGGGATCGGGAGTAGGGTTTAATGGGGGGAACCCGGTTACCGAAATTAGAAATAAATCATTTACATGAACAGCATGGCGTTAAATAGAACTGTTCAATTATATGCCATGTCTAAATCTGGCTTCTTTACGATCTCTGCATGATTAATGTGTAGTTAATCATGTATAGTTTCACGTCTAGTCCTGCTCCCCTGCTCCTGTGACCACCGGTCCTGGCGACCCACATTGCGCACACCTGCTCCCCATCATTAAGCACACCTGGACTTCATCACCACCCAGATTACTCTCCCTTCATTTAGCCTTCAGTGAGTCTGTCATCAGGCAGTATTGGTTTTGGTTACGTTCAGTACACTTCTCTTGTTTTGCATTAACTTCATGATGATGATGATGATGGATGATTAAACTCACCTGTTGCTGGTCTCCCTGTGTATACGTTACAGAATACTGCCTGTTCAAAAATGGAAGCAGCAGAAGATAAGGACATCTCCTAGACGTTCGATGAACAAGTACATCCAATCAATTGGATGAGGTCCTCCGCGTCCTCCACCATTTCGACAACACCCTAGAGGATTCTCCTCCAACTAGCACAGGACCTTCTACCATGAGTCATCCCAGCGAGCCAGCCCCCCAGCTTACCCAGCAGTCCGCCCAGGTCAGCGATGCCCAACTGTCCCTCCCGGACAATTATGACAGGACTCCATCCAAATGCCGTGGCTTCCTACTCCAATGCTCCCTCTATTTTGCTCATCAGACAGGAGCCCCACCACCGAGAGGTCCAAGGTTACCACAGTCATTTCCCTGCTGACCATTTCCCTGCTGACCATCCGTCTGGGAGAGAGGAGAGGAAGAGCTGGGTTCATACGAGGGGTTTGACTGTCCCTCTGGCAGAGAGGGAGGTGAGCAACTACTCCAACTCCAGCAGGGTGCTCAGACCGCTGCGGAGTACACCTTCACCTTCCGGATCGTGGCAGCCTCCAGTGGATGGAATGAACCGGTGCTCCGCAACCTATTTCGAAGAGGATTGCACGAGGAGGTCCAACCGGAGTTGGCATGCTGAGAAGACAACCTTTCCCTTGATGCACTCATCGCAATGGCCATCCATCTGGACAACCTTCTTCAGGAGCACCGGCCTGAATCCATGGAGTTAGGGGTCACATACCTCCCAGCGGCAAAGCCAAGTCGAGGCTTTTGCGGACAGAAAGGGCACCGGGTTCAGTGGTGTCCGGTGCGTCCCAACCCAAAGTCCACTGGGGCAGATGGACGGCTCCGTGATCATCCCTCTCCGAGGGTAGGCGTGAGCATTTCTTCATCGTTTTCTGCCAAACCCTTCCTGGTTTCCATTTCACTGGCTGGCTGTCCCTCAGGTGTTGTCTCTACAGCTCTAGTGGACTCTTGTGCCGCAGGGAATTTTATCACCACGTACCCGCTCTCCTCTCCTCTTCCAGTCCAAGCCCTGGATAAACAATCATTGGGATCTGGCACTTTCACGCACATCACAGCACCCCTCACCCTCACCGTTGGACCCACGCACATAGAAAGCCTTCCCCTCCTCGTCCTCACTGCTTCTGTACACAAAGTCATCACCGCCTGGGCACCAGGATGCCGGAAGACCTGCTTTCCCTTACCTTGTGGTTCCACGTCGGTTGAGAGTCCTGTGAGTGCCCATCATTCTGTCCTCCCATGTCATTGGCCCCGTGTTTTGGAATGTAGATGTGGACATCCTCCAGGCTCTGGAGAGGGAACCCACGCCTGCTACCTGCCCTCCTGAGCTCATCTACATCCCCATGGAGGTGAGGGATCGGCTGTTGACCTGGGTGCACACATTCCTCGCCGCTGGACACCCAAGTATCACCCACACTATTCAATCCATCTCTGCGAAGTACTGGTGGCTCACCTTGGCACAGGATATCGCCCACTATGTAAATTAATGCTCCGTATGTGTCCAAACAAAATCTCCCCCACACACACCAGCAGGGAAACTCCTTCACCTTGATCTCCCTCCGTCTGATGGTTTCCCCACTATTATGGTTGTTGAGGACAAATTCTCTAAATCCTGCCGTTGTATCCCTCTCTCTGGTCTCCCTACCGCTCTCCAGGTCGCTGAGGCAATGTTCCAGCAGGTCATCTCCGACAATGGCCCCCATTGCATGTCACGGGTATAGAAAGCTTTCATGAGAAGCTGGGGGTCACTGTCAGCCTCACTTCTGGGTACCGGCCTCAGTCTAACAGGCAGGTGGAGAGGATGAACCAGGAGCTGGGGCTGTTCCTGAGGAGTCACTGGCAGGACCGGCAGGGGGAGTGGGCCCGATTCCTTCCCTGGGCAGAGTAGGCACAGAATTCATTGCATCACTCCTCCTACGGGCTGACTCCCTTCCAGTGTGTTCTGTGTTATCAGCTAGCCCTGGCTCTGTGGACCCTGAGCCAGACTGAAGCTCCTGCAGTGGATGAGTGGTTCAGGAACGCAGAAGAGATTTAGAACGATATCCACGTGAGGCTCCAGCACACAGTCTGCTGCCAGAAGGAGCAGGCAGATGGCCACCACAGTGAGGCTCCTGTCTGGCTCTCCACCAAGAACCTCCCACTCCACCTGTCCTGTAAGAAAATGAGCCCCCAGTTTGTAGGGCCGTTCAAGGTCCTCTGGAAAGGTCAATGAGGTGACTTACAGATTACAGCTCCCCACTAACTACCAGATCTCACCCTCTTTTCATGTTTCCTTTCTCAGGCCGGTGGTTCCTAGTCCCCTGGCTGATGTCGTCTCCCACAACACCCCTCTGCCTCCCTTGGACATCGCGGGAAGCCCCACCTTTGCCATCAGTTCCCTCCTGGACTTCTGACGTCGTGGGGGTCAGCTCCAGTACCTGGTGGACTGGGAGGGGTACGGTCTAGGAGCGGTGTGGGGATCCAGTAGACAACATTTTGGTTCCACATCATCTGAGAATTCCACCTTCGCAGCCCGGATCAACCGGCTCCTCGCCCTCAGGGCTGTCCCCCTGGCTGGCGCCATCCTGCAATTAGGGGGGAGGGGTGTACTGTCACTGATTACTCTCCCTTCATTTAGCCCTCAGTAAGCCTAAGTCATCAGGCAGTATTGGTTTTGGTTAAATTTAATACACTTCTCCTGTTTTGTTTTATCTTCATGATTATTATTAAACTCACATCCTGCACTTTCAAATGAAAGCAAATTTGATTTGTAACATGCGCCGAATACAACAGGTGTGGACATTACAGTGAAATGCTTACTTACAAGCCCTTAACCAACAATGCAGTTTTAAGAAAATTCGACAAAAAAGTATGAGATAAGAATAACAAATAATTAAAGAACATTAGTAAAGAACAATAGTGGGGCTATATACAGGGGGTACCGGTACAGAATCAATGTGCGGGGGCACCGGTGCTGCGGTAATTGAGGTAATATGTACATGTCGGTAAGTAATAATGCATAGATAATAACAGAGTAGCAGCAGTGTAGAAGAGGTAGCCATTTGATAAGCTGTTCAGGAGTCTTATGGCTTGGGGGTAGAAGCTGTTTAGAAGCCTCTTGGAACTAGACTTGGCGCTCCGGTATCGCTTGCCATGCAGTAGCAGAGAGAACGGTTAATGACTATGGTGGCCGGAGTCTTTGCCAATTTTTAGGGCCTTCCTCTGAAACCACCTGGTCCAGGTCCTGGATGGAAGGCAGCTTTGCCCCCGTGTGTAATGGGCTGTACGCACTACCTTCTGTACTGCTTTGCGGTCGGAAGCAGAGCAGTTGCCATACCAGGCAGTGATGCAACCCGTCAGGATGCACTTGATGGTACAGCTGTAAAACCTTTTGAAGATTTGAGGACCCATGCCAAATCTTTTTAGTCTCTTGAGGATGAATAGGTTTTGTTGTGCCCTCTTCACGGCTGTCTTGGTGTGCTTGGACCATGTTAGTTTGTTGCTAATGTGGACACCAAGGAGCTTGAAGCTCTCAACATGCTCCACTGCAGCCCCGTCGATGAGAATGTGGGCGTGCTCGGTCCTCCTTTTCCTGTAGTCCACAATCATCTCTTTTTTCTTGATCATGTTGAGGGAGAGGTTTCTGTCTTTGCGCCACATGGTCAGGTCTCTGACCTCCTCCCTATAGGCTATCTCATTGTTGTTGGTGGTCAGGCCTACCACTGTTGTGTTATCAGCAAACGTAATGATGGTGATGGAGTCGTGCCTGGCGATGCAGTCATGAGTGAACATGGAGTTAAGGAGGTGACTGAGAACGCACCCCTGAGGGGCCCCTGTGTTGAGGATCAGTGTGGCAGATGTGTTGTTACCTATCCTTACCACCTGGGGGCGGCCCGTCAGGAAGTCCAGGATCCAATTGCAGAGGGAGGTGTTTAGTCCCAGGGTCCTTAGCTTAGTGATGAGCTTTGACGGTACAATGGTTTTGAACGCTGAGCTGTAGTCAATGAATAGCATTCTCACATAGGTGTTCCTTTTGTCCAGGTGGGAAAGGGCAGTGTGGAGTGCAATAGAGATTGTGGATCAGCTGTGGATATGTTGGTGCGGTATGCAAATTGGAGTGGGTCTAGGGTTTCTGTGATAATGGTGTTGATGTGAGCAATGACCAGTCTTTCAAAAAATGTCATGGTTACAGATGAGTACTACAAGTTGGTAGTCATTTGGGCAGGTTACCTTACTGTTCTTGGGCACAGGGACTATGATGGTCTGCTTAAAACATGTTGGTATTACAGACTCAGACAGTTGAGAGGTTGAAAATGTTCAGTGAAGACACTTGCCAGTTAGTCAGAGCGTGCTCACAGTACACATCTTGGTAATCCGTCTGGCCCTGCGGCCTTGCGAATGTTGACCTGTTTAAAGGTCTTAATCACATCGGCTGTGGAGAGCGTGATCACACAGTCGTCCGGAACAGCTGATGCTCTCATGCGTATTTCAGTGTTACTTGCCTCGAAGCGAGCATAGAAGTAGTTTAACTCGTCTGGTAGGCTCGTGTCACTGGGCTTCTCTTTGTAGTCTGTAATAGTTTGACGATTCGATCTTAGTCCTGTATTGACGGTTTACCTGTTTGATGGTTCGTCGGAGATCATAGCAGGATTTCTTATAAGCTTCAAGCTTAGAGTCCTACTCCTTGAAAGCAGCAGCTCTACCCTTAAACTTGAATGTTGCCTGTAATCCATGGCTTCCGGTTGGGTTATGTACGTACAGTCACTGTGGGGACGACGTCCTCAATGCACCTATTGATAAAGCTAGTGACTGATGTGATGTACTCCTCAATGCCATCAGAAGAACCCCGGAACATATTCCAGTCTGTGCTAGCAAAACAGTCCTGTAGCTTAGCATCTGCTTCATCTGACCACTTTTGTATAGACTGAGTCACTGGTGCTTCCTGCTTTAACTTTTGCTTGTAAGCAGGAATCAGGAGGATATAATTATGGTCAGATTTGACAAATGGAGGGCGAGGGAGAGCTTTGTACCCATCTCTGTGTGTGGACTATAATTTTTTTCCCTCTGGTTACACATTTAACATGCTGATAGAAATTAGGTTTAAACTGATTTATGTTTTTCTGCATTAAAGTCCCTGTGTAAGCGTTACATGTAGACCTATCATCTCATCATGGTAACTTTTTTTTCTTGTGACAGGTATGCCTACAATTGTTGCAGAATAGCTTATGCTACATTAATATATATTTTCTTTATTTCTAAAGGCCGAATGCGCATCTAATTTAACCATCTCCATCTGGCTTTCAGGGGTCACCTTGTTATTAAATTGTAAAGGTATATATATATATATTTTGCAGCTGCAGTGTTCTAAAACAGCCTATCACTTGAGTAAAGTTGCTTTAAATCAGTGCAGTCTTTATCTCAGTGCAGTCTTTATTTCACTCTTTCACAGTCTTTATCTCTCTGCATCAACTCCATTCAAATTGCATCCAAAATAGATAATCCTGTTCTATATTGATATATAACTGTCCAAGCCTACCGTTCTCAGGTAATACATTCAATGCAGTATTAGCCATTTTCTTTGCTAATTAATGATGGGTTATGCATGATAAGCTTCTAACTTATAGCCTCTGCCTCTTTCATAATACGCAAGCACCTGTGCTCCGCTGGCCTTGCCATAAAAAAATGCTCCTTAGCTCTTGGAGTCCCATGCAGGAAAAGCTAGACTAGAATAGCTTGCTGGACATTATTTTTTTTGCATTTACTGTAGCAAAAGCCTATTCGAAGAGGAACGCAAGCTCTTTTTTGCTGAATGTTAAATACAGCAGCCAACAGAACTCACGGATCAAATCTAATTTTATTGGTCACATGAGCCGAATACAACAGGTGTATACAACACCTTACAGTGAAATGCTTACTTGCAAACTTGGATAGTGTGAAATAAGAGCGAACGCATGATGGCGGTAGGCTATAGAAGTTATTTATTCAGACCCATAACCATTCAATCTTGGTGAAAGTCTTCTGCATCTAATTCTAGTCCTATATTATTAAAGTATGTCACTAGAATGATGGTAAGGACAACAAATCTTATTTCATGTAATTGTTGAAAGCAATGAAAGAATGAAGCAACAATAGAGAAAGAGGAGGTAGGCTGTAGCACTAGAGGAAATATTATGAAAGCTATATATGCATCAGCCTACTAATTTTACAAATCGGCCCTATTATATATCAACATTTAAATCACATTCACTAGCCTATAGCCTACTTGTAACTTTGTAGGCCGCATGTGCTGCACCAGAATTGCATGTTCTCTTCTGCTTTATCATGGTTTGAATGATGTGCTTAATTCCAGTCCATGCAGTGCATTGCGAAAGTATTCGGCCCCCTTGAACTTTGCGACCTTTTGCCACATTTCAGGCTTCAAACATAAAGATATAAAACTGTATTTTTTTTTGTGAAGAATCAACAACAAGTGGGACACAATCATGAAGTGGAACGACATTTATTGGATATTTCAAACTTTTTTAACAAATCAAAAACTGAAAAATTGGGCGTGCAAAATTAATCAGCCCCTTTACTTTCAGTGCAGCAAACTCTCTCCAGAAGTTCAGTGAGGATCTCTGAATGATCCAATGTTGACCTAAATGACTAATGATGATAAATACAATCCACCTGTGTGTAATCCAGTCTCCGTATAAATGCACCTGCACTGTGATAGTCTCAGAGGTCCGTTCAAAGCGCAGAGAGCATCATGAAGAACAAGGAACACACCAGGCAGGTCCGAGATACTGTTGTGAAGAAGTTTTAAAGCCGGATTTGGATACAAAAAGATTTCCCAAGCTTTAAACATCCCAAGGAGCACTGTGCAAGCGATAATATTGAAATGGATGGAGTATCAGACCACTGCAAATCTACCAAGACCTGGCCGTCCCTCTAAACTTTCAGCTCATACAAGGAGAAGACTGATCAGAGATGCAGCCAAGAGGCCCATGATCACTCTGGATGAACTGCAGAGATCTACAGCTGAGGTGGGAGACTCTGTCCATAGGACAACAATCAGTCGTATATTGCACAAATCTGGCCTTTATGGAAGAGTGGCAAGAAGAAAGCCATTTCTTAAAGATATCCATTAAAAGTGTTGTTTAAAGTTTGCCACAAGCCACCTGGGAGACACAACAAACATGTGGAAGAAGGTGCTCTGGTCAGATGAAACCAAAATTGAACTTTTTGGCAACAATGCAAAACGTTATGTTTGGCGTAAAAGCAACACAGCTCATCACCCTGAACACACCATCCCCACTGTCAAACATGGTGGTGGCAGCATCATGGTTTGGGCCTGCTTTTCTTCAGCAGGGACAGGGAAGATGGTTAAAATTGATGGGAAGATGGATGGAGCCAAATGCAGGACCATTCTGGAAGAAAACCTGATGGAGTCTGCAAAAGACCTGAGACTGGGACGGAGATTTGTCTTCCAACAAGACAATGATCCAAAACATAAAGCAAAATCTACAATGGAATGGTTCAAAAATAAACATATCCAGGTGTTAGAATGGCCAAGTCAAAGTCCAGACCTGAATCCAATCGAGAATCTGTGGAAAGAACTGAAAACTGCTGTTCACAAATGCTCTCCATCCAACCTCACTGAGCTCGAGCTGTTATGCAAGGAGGAATGGGAAAAAATGTCAGTCTCTCGATGTGCAAAACTGATAGAGACATACCCCAAGCGACTTACAGCTGTAATCACAGCAAAAGGTGGCGCTACAAAGTATTAACTTAAGGGGACTGAATAATTTTGCACGCCCAATTTTTCAGTTTTTGATTTGTTAAAAAAGTTTGAAATATCCAATAAATGTCGTTCCACTTTCGCAAGGCACTGTATATGGCGCATGCATGCAAAATATTTTAAAGTACTACTTAAGTTTTTTTTGTGGTATCTGTACATTACTTTACTATTTATATTTTTGCCAACTTTTACTTCACTACATTTGTAAAGAAAATAATGTAGTTTTTAGTACATACATTTTCCTTGACACCCAAAAAATTGTCAAATTCAAACACTTATTAAAATAATATCCCTGGTCATCATATCCAAGATGGCGTAGCAGTGTAGTCGTGTTTTGTTCGTCCTCTCGTGTACTTTTGTATTTTTCGTATTTTTTGTATATATATAAAATAAAAATCAATCTCTTTTCGATTTTTAATTCGATTATACCTTCCGGTAACCTGCCTCACCCAATGTGATAAGGAATCTCTATTATTTTTTTTACTTTAGAACACATTCAAGAACCTCCAGAAGCTAACCAGCTAATTAGCTACAAGCTATTTAGTCATTCTTAGCCACTGCTAGCGGCTTTTACCTTCCTTTGCACCCTCCGTTGGACCCAGTACCGAAGCTATCCCTGAGGCCCACCCCCCGGCCTACTCAGCTGTTCACCCGAACCCCCCTCATACACGGCTAGAGCCCAATACTCCACCGGATCCTTGCTGTAAACTCTGGACCTTGGCACCGGATCACCGCTGCTACCGATTGGCTATAGTGGCTGACGCCACTGCCACGAAGCTAGCACCAGTTGGCCATGAGCCAGGCACATCTCCCGGCTAGCAAACAAAATTTTACAATACCTCTTTCGCCATCTGGCTTGCATTCTCTGTCGACGCGGCGCCACGCCGCACCACCACGTCTGGTCTGCCGACGAATATTCCATCCGCTGTGCCTTCAACCGGCCTCCGTCTGAGCATACCCCCCTACCACTCCCGGGCTACTAATTTTAAACGCTGTGTCGCCCACGTGCTAGCGTAGTGGCGGCTTCCCTGTTCCATCTACTGCTGCCCCCTGGAAACTATGATCACTTGGCTACATAGCTGATGCCTGCTGGACTGTCCATTAATCACGGTACTCCATTCTGTTTATTTATGTTTTATCTGTCGGCCCCAGCCGCGAACTCAGGCTCTGTGTGTAGTTAATCCGACCCTCTCTGCCTAGTCATCGCCATTTTACCTGCTGTTGTTGTGTTAGCTGACTAGCTGTTGTTGTCTCACCTGTTGTTTTAGCTAGCTCTCCCAATCAAGACCTGCGATTACTTTATGCCTTGCTGTATGTCTCTCTCAAATATCAATATACCTTGTATACTGTTGTTCAGGTTAGTTATCATTGTTTCAGTTTACAATGGAGCCCCAAGTTCCACTTCTCATAGCTCTGATACCTCCTTTGTCCCACCTCCCACACATGCGGTGACCTCACCCATTACACCAGCATGTCCAGAGATATAACCTCTCTTATCATCACCCAGTGCCTGGGCTTACCTCTGCTGTACCCGCACCCCACCATACCCCTGCCTGCACATTATGCCCTGAATATATTCTACCACGCCCATAAATCTGCTCCTTTTATTCCTTGTCCCCAATGCTCTAGGCGACCAGTTTTGATAGCCTTTAGCCGCACCCTCATCCTACTCCTTCTCTTTTCCTCGGGTGATGTGGAGGTAAACCCAGGCCCTGCATGTCCCCAGGCACACTCATTTGTTGACTTCTGTGATCGAAAAAGCCTTGGTTTCATGCATGTCAACATCAGAAGCCTCCTCCCTAAGTTTGTTTTACTCACTGCTTTAGCTGTCTGAATCCTAGCTTAGGAAGGCCACCAAAAATTAAGAGATTTCCATAACCAACTATAACACTTTCCGTCAAGATAGAACTGCCAAAGGGGGAGGAGTTGCAATCTACTGCAGAGGTAGCCTGCAAAGTTCTGTCATACTTTCCAGGTCTAAACCCAAACAGTTCGAACTTCTAATTTTAAAAATTAATCTCTCCAGAAATAAGTCTCTCACTGTTGCCGCCTGTTACCGACCCCCCTCAGCTCCCAGCTGTGCCCTGGACACCATCTGTGAATTGATTGCCCCCCATCTAGCTTCAAATCAAATCAAATCAAATTGATTTATATAGCCCTTCGTACAGCAGCTGATATCTCACAGTGCTGTACAGAAACCCAGCCTAAAACCCCAAACAGCAAGCAATGCAGGTGTAGAAGCACAGTGGCTAGAAAAAACTCCCTAGAAAGGCCAAAACCTAGGAAGAAACCTAGAGAGGAACCAGGCTATGTGGCGTGGCCAGTCCTCTTCTGGCTGTGCCGGGTGGAGATTATAACAGAACATGGCCAAGATGTTCAAATGTTCATAAATGACCAGCATGGTCCAATAATAATAAGGCAGAACAGTTGAAACTGGAGCAGCAGCATGGCCAGGTGGACTGGGGACAGCAAGGAGTCATCATGTCAGGTAGTCCTGGAGCATGGTCCTAGAGAGAATTAGAGAAAGCACACTTAAATTCACACAGGACACTGAATAGTACAGGAGAAGTACTCCAGATATAACAAACTGACCCTAGCCCCCCGACACATAAACTACTGGAGGCTGAGACAGGAGGGGTCAGGAGACACTGTGGCCCCATCCGAGGACACCCCCGGACAGGGCCAAACAGGAAGGATATAACCCCACCCACTTTGCCAAAGCACAGCCCCCACACCACTAGAGGGATATCTTCAACCACCAACTTACCATCCTGAGACAAGGCTGAGTATAGCCCACAAAGATCTCCGCCATGGCACAACCCAAGGGGGGGCGCAAACCCAGACAGGATGACCACATCAGTGAATCAACCCCCCCCCCCCCCCCTGCAGCTACTCGACCAAGCCTCCCTAGCTTCTCCTTTACCCAAATCCAGATAGCAGATGTTCTGAAAGAGCTGCAAAACCTGGACCCATACAAATCAGCTGGGCTTGACAATCTGGACCCTCTATTTCTGAAACTGTCCGCCGCCATTGTCGCAACCCCTATTACCAGCCTGTTCAACCTCTCCTTCGTATCATCTGAGATCCCCAAGGATTGGAAAGCTGCCGCGGTCATCCCCCTCTTCAAAGGGGGAGACACCCTGGGCCCAAACGGTTACAGACCTATATCCATCTTGCCCTGCCTATCTAAGGTCTTCAAATGCCAAGTCAACAAACAGATCACTGACCATCTCGAATCCCACCGTACCTTCTCCGCTGTGCAATCCGGTTTCCGAGCCGGTCACGGGTGCACCTCAGCCACGCTCAAGGAACTAAACGATATCATAACCGCCACCGATAAAAGATAAAACTACTGTGCAGCCATCTTCATCGACCTGGCCAAGGCTTTCGACTCTGTCAATCACCATATTCTTATCCGCAGACTCAGTAGCCTCGGTTTTTCTAATGACTGCCTTGCCTGGTTCACCACCTACTTTGCAGACAGATTTGAGTGTGTCAAATCGGAGGGCATGTTTGTTGTCCGGTCCTCTGGCAGTCTCTATGGGGGTACCACAGGGTTCAATTCTCGGGCCGACTCTTTTCTCTGTATATATCAATGATGTTGCTCTTGCTGCGGGCGATTCCCTGATCCACCTCTACGCAAACGACACCATTCTGTATACTTTTGGCCCTTCCTTGGACACTGTGCTATCTAACCTCCAAATGAGCTTCAATGCCATACAACACTCCTTCCATGGCCTCCATCTGCTCTTAAACGCTAGTAAAAACCAAATGCATCCTTTTCAACCGTTTGCTGCCTGCACCCGCATGCCCGACTAGCATCAACACCCTGGATGGTTCTGACCTAGAATATGTGGACATCTATAAGTACCTAGGTGTCTGGCTAGACTGCAAACTCTCCTTCCAGACTCATATCAAACATCTCCAATCCAAAATCAAATCTAGAATCGGCTTTCTATTTTGCAACAAAGCCTCCTTCACTCACGGCGCCAAACTTACCCTAGTAAAACTGACTATCCTACCGATCCTCGACTTCGGCGATGTCATCTACAAAATATCTTCCAATACTCTACTAAGCAAACTGGATGCAGTTTATCACAGTGCCATCCGTTTTGTTACTAAAGCACCTTATACCACCCACCACTGCGACCTGTATGCTCTAGTCGGCTGGCCATCGCTACATGTTCGTCGCCAGACCCACTGGCTCCAGGTCATCTACAAGTCTATGCTAGGTAAAGCTCCGCCTTATCTCATTTCACTGGTCACGATGGCAACACCCACCCGTAGCACGCGCTCCAGCAGGTGTATCTCACTGATCATCCCTAAAGCCAAAACCTAATTTGGCCGCCTTTCCTTCCAGTTCTCTGCTGCCTGCGACTGGAACGAATTGTAGTTTGAGACTTTTATCTCCCTCGCCAACTTTAAACATCTGCTATCTGAGCAGCTAACCGATCGCTGCAGCTGTACGTAGTCCATCGGTATATAGCCCACCCAAATTACCTACCTCAGCCCCATACTGTTTTTATTTTATTTACTTTTCTGCTCTTTTGCACACCAGTATCTCTACCTGCACATGTTCATCTGATCATTTATCACTCAAGTGTTAATCTGCTAAATTGTAATTATTCACTCCTATGGCCTATTTATTGTCTACCTCCTCATGCCTTTTGCACACAATGTATAAAGATTATTTTTTTTCTACTATGTTATTGACTTGTTTATTGTTTATTGTTTACTCCATGTGTAACTCTGTGTTGTTGTCTGTTCACACTGCTATGCTTTATCTTGGCCAGGTTGCAGTTGCAAATGAGAACTTGTTCTCAACTAGCCTACCTGGTTAAATAAAGGTGAAATAAAATAAATAAAATCCATACTGCCTCTGATCTGGCAGACTCACTAAACACAAATGCTTCGTTTGTAAATTATGTTTGAGTGTTGGAGTGTGTCCCTGGCTATCCATCAGTAAAAGATAATAAAACTGTGCCATCTGGTTTGCTTAATATAAGGAAGTTGAAATGGTTTATATTTTTACTATTGATACTTAAGGACATTGTGCCCCTGGCTATCTGTCTTTTATATATATTTTAATAGAATTGTGCAGTCTGGTTTATTATGAGGAATTTGAAATGGTTTATACTTTTACTCAAGTATGACAATTTAGTACTTTTTCCACCACTGGATGTGGCTGGGGGTTATAGCATTTATTTCACATGACCCATTAATTTAGACAAGTGTATCTGGGTGTCATCTAATATTTATAAAATATCTTTATCTGGACCCTTTCTGTTTACCTGGAATTTTTCCTTATTGTAGGCTATTGCTTTCCTTATTGTACCACTTTTAGTCTTTATCACATAACCTCATGTGAATCCTTAGACATGGGTGGGGCTGGCTTAAGAGGGTGTGAACAATGCTGAATGGGTGTAGAGAGAGGAGAGCTCTTTAGTAGGTACCAAAACATTCAAAGGCCCTTTTCTCAAAAGTGAGTTACAAGTGTATCAACTTTCAAAGTAGAATTACTTTCCCATTGTTCCTCAAAAATGTATTGTATGATATACCATTTTGTAGCTCTGAGTCTCTACTTTTATCCAATGTAAAAAACTGAACTTAAAAATGTTGCTACATAAGACCGAATCCAGGTGGTGAGTCACATTTGGGCTTTTTTGGGCTTGGCTCATTAAATGTTAATGTAGGGCTCATAAAATGTATTTCAAATATGGCTCATCAGGCTCAGGTAGTATCAGATATGAATAATCAAATCCAGACATATGCTTTATAATGCTTTTGAATGACACTTCCGATTTTGGTGGGAAATACCAGGTTACCTGGGAAAAAGTGATTTATTCTCAGAATGGAACATTTGTAAAATACGGATGGAACATTTATAAAATACCAGGGAAATATTCTACCCTAATTGGGATGGATGAGGATTAAGGGAATAGAGAAATAAAGTATGGATAGAGAGAGATAGGAGCGAGAGTAGACCGTCCATGCACGTTTGTGTATGAGAGGTAGAAATGAAGAGAATAAAGAGATGAGAATTTGGGGAAGAGAGATAAGGTTCATTAGAGGAGGTGTGCTGGAACAAAGCGTAATCTGCGTTTTAACCTCACCTTTTGAGGAAGGCCACAGCCCAGAGGCACAGCCCAGAGCCACAAGCTGAATACTGATTCATCCTCCTTTTGTTATCTGGAGATGTCAGCTAATGGTGCTGGTAGGAATATTACTCAGTCCAGAATCTGGGACTGACAGGGGAGGAGAGGACATCCTTCCTTCTAACTCTATTCCTTTATCTCTCTGTCTCTGTGTCTATATCTGTCTTTTTCTCCATCTCTCTCCCTTTTGATATTTTTCTTTGTCTCTATTTCTCCCTCTCTCCATCCTTCTCTCTATTTCTCTCTCATGCACTCTCTATCTCCTTATGTCTATCTTTATTTCTCTGTCTAGTTGCTGTCTCTCTCTCTCTCATGCTCTACCTTTCAGTGTCTGTCTGTCTTCCACTCTCTTTTTATCGCTGTCTTTCAGTCTCTCTCTCTCTCTCCCTCTCTCGCTTTCTACCTTTCAGTGTCTGTCTGTCTCTTACTCACTCTCTTTTATCACTATGTCTCTCTCTTTTCATTTTTCAGTCTCTATCTCTCCATGGAGATAAAGAATGAGTGACCTGGGTCTGTGATGTTGTAAGTAGCAAGGCTCAAGCCACGCCCACCTGAGAATACACATCTCTTTGCCATAATTTCTCTATATTTGAGAAGTGGATGCTCTATTTGTCAACTAATGGCCACTTCACTGATTGCTTTCAAAATGTATATTATTATTCCTTTAAGCTCCTAGTGGAGCAGAGGGACTCAACAGTGCATCTCCAGCTGACTCTGTTCTGGGCTGTTGTCTTGACCTCATTGCGGTGGTTCTTCATCTCCTGCTCATTTGTCCGTCTCCATGTCGTCTTCGGGTGGCCAACCCTGTGGGTTCCACTCAACCACCTGCCTGGTTATGGTGTTTTGAGGTTTCGTTAGTGTGTGCTTGATCCATTTTCAAAATAGAAAAATACAATATTCATTTGATTACCTGTGCAAACCACATTGTCTCCTGGACTTACGTATCCGGAAAAGTGTGAAATTTCATGGTCATATATTAAATTATACCCATATGTACAGTACCAGTCAAAAGTTTGGACACACCTACTCATTCAAGGGTTTTTCTTTATTTTTACATTGTAGAATAATAGTGAAGACATGAAAACTACGAAATTACACATATGGAATCATGTAGTAACAAAAGAATTGTTAAACAAATCAAAATATATTTTATATTTGAGATTCCTCAAAGTAGCCACCTATTGCCTTGATGACAGCTTTGCACACTCTTGGCATTCTCTCAACCAGCTTCATGAGGAATGCTTTTCCAGCAGTCTTGAAGAAGTTCCCACATATGCTGAGCACTTGTTGGCTGCTTTTCCTTCACTGCGGTTCAACTCATCCCAAACCATTTCAATTGAGGTTTGGTGATTGTGGAGGCCAGGTCATCTGATGCAGTTCCCCATCACTCTCCATCCTGCCAAAAATATGTTTTACATTCACACGGCTCTCCTGTGAAGTCATGACTTGCGACATACGCCGGCATGTATCATTCAAAGAAGAAAACATGTCATGTTTGACATTCAATTGAATAGCTGAGGTGCCACCAACAGAATCTATCTGGATTCCATAGATGTTCTGTCTCTCATTACATAATTGTTCATGTGCTATAATACAGACAATATTTTATGGATTTGTTTTTATTTAAAAAATAGTTGAGTATCTCACTCCATTATGCAGCTGTTACACTCATCAGAACTGTATTTTTGACCTTTATCAATGTTGATGACTGTTGCTAGGGTAAGGGGGTGTGAGTTTTAGTCCTGATAATCATGAATCTGTATTTAACAACTGGATCTTGACTGAATTACTGCTTCTGTAATAGTGTCCCTATCTCAAAAAGATTGCTGTACTGGAAGGATATAGGTCAGAGTTTAGTTTTGTTCATTTGTAAGGCTGCCAATTGCTGTAATATTGACTTTGAATAGGCAGTGAGTGTAGCTCAATAAAAATGTTGAATTTAGCTGCACCATAGAACAGAAAAAGTTGACAGAAAAGTTAGCCAGTTTCAGTTCACATTCTGTGTCAGAGGGGTGGTATTTCCAGAAGAGAGATAGCACAGTGGGCAGAGAGAAAGAAACAGAGAGAGGGAGGAGAGATGGAGAGAGAGAGAAGGTAGAGCCCTGAATACTCCACTTAGTGTCTGTGTTGAACCCTGCTGAACACCTCTCCCTCCTTCTCTCTCCTCATCTCTCCACTCCTCCGTTCTCTTTACTCTCTCTCTCATTCTCTTTCTCCTTCTCTTTCTCTCTCTTCCTCCTCTCTTTCTACTGGGGTTTACATTCTTGATGCATTGGCCCATCAGTTAGAAGAAAAAAAATGGCAGACGGAAGTAGGGTGTTGCGGCAGGTGCCGCTTTGTCACGGTTTTCTGTATGAGAAGGAGAGTCGGACCAAACTGCAGCGTGTCGATTGCGATCCATGTTTATTTAAACAAACGTAAACACGACTAAACACGAACACTAGAAAACAATAAACAAAACGAAAACCGAAAACAGCCTATACTTGTGTCAACTAACATCAAACAAGGACATCAAGACACTCAGGACAATCACCCACGACAAACTCAAAGAATATGGCTGCCTAAATATGGTTCCCAATCAGAGACAACGATAAACACCTGCCTCTGATTGAGAACCACTTCAGACAGCCATAGACTTAACTAGAACACCCCACTAGCTACAATCCCCATACATACACACCACATACAAAAACCCATGCCACACCCTGGCTTGACCAAATAAATAAAGATAAACACAAAATACTTCGACCAGGGCGTGACAGAACCCCCCCCCCCCCTAAGGTGCGGACTCCCGAACGCACCTCAAAACAGTAGGGAGGGTCCGGGTGGGCGTCTGTCCATGGTGGCGGCTCCGGCGCGGGACGTGGACCCCACTCAATCAATGTCTTAGTCCCTTCTCCTCGCATCCTTGGATAGTCCACCCTCGCCGCCGACCATGGCCTAGTAGTCCTCACCCAGAACCCCACTGGACTGAGGAGCAGATCGGGACTGAGGGGCAGCTCGGGACTGAGGGGAAGCTCAGGAGTGAGAGGAAGCTCAGGAGTGAGAGGAAGCTCAGGAGTGAGAGGAAGCTCAGGCAGGTTGATGAATCTACCAGATCCTGGCTGGCTGGTGGTTTCGGCAGATCCTGGCTGACTGGCAGATCCTGGCTGACTGGCAGATCTGGCAGATCCTGGCCGACTGGCGGATCCTGGCCGACTGGCGGATCCTGGCCGACTGGCAGTTCTGGCAGATCCCGGCTGACTGGCGGATCTGGAAGAGTCTGGTCGACTGGCGGATCTGGAAGAGTCTGGTCGACTGGCGGATCCGGAAGAGTCTGGTCGACTGGCGGATCCGGAAGAGTCTGGTCGACTGGCGGATCCGGAAGAGTCTGGTCGACTGGCAGATCCGGAAGAGTCTGGTCGACTGGCAGATCCGGAAGATTCTGGTCAACTGGCAGATCCGGAAGAGTCTGGTCGACTGGCAGATCCGGAAGAGTCTGGTCGACTGGCAGATCCGGAAGAGTCTGGTCGACTGGAAGATCCGGAAGAGTCTGGTCGACTGGCAGATCCGGAAGCTCCATGCTGACTGGCTGCTCTGGCTGCTCCATGCTGACTGGCTGCTCCATGCTGACTGGCTGCTCCATGCTGACTGGCAGCTCTGGCTGCTCCATGTTGACTGGCGGCCCTGGCTGCTCCATGCTGACTGGCGGCCCTGGCTGCTCCATGCTGACTGGCGGCCCTGGCTGCTCCATGCTGACTGGCGGCTCTGGCTGCTCCATGCTGACTGGCGGCTCTGGCTGCTCCATGCAGACTGGCGGCTCTGGCTGCTCCATGCAGACTGGCAGCTCTGGCGGCTCCTTGCAGACTGGCAGCTCTGGCGGCTCCTTGCAGACTGGCAGCTCTGGCGGCTCCTTGCAGACTGGCAGCTTTGGCGGAATCCTGCAGACTGGCAGCTCTGGCAGCTCTATGCAGACTGGCAGCTCCTTGTAGACTGGCAGCTCCTTGCAGACTGGCAGCTCCTTGCAGACTGGCAGTTCTGAACAGGCGGGAGACTCCGGCAGCGCTGTAGAGGCGGAAAGCTCTGACAGCGCTAAACAGGCGGGAGACTCCGACAGCGCTGGAGAGGAGGAAGGCTCCGGCAGCGCTGGACCGGCGAGGCGCACTGTAGGCCTGATGCGTGGTGCTGGCACTGGTGGTACTGGGCCGAGGACACGCACAGGAAGCCTGGTGCGGGGAGCTGCTACCGGAGGGCTGGGGTGTGGAGGTGGTACTGGAAAGACCGGACCGTGCAGGCGCACTGGAGCTCTTGAGCACCGAGCCTGCCCAACCTTACCTGGTTGAATACTCTCGGTCGCCCTGCCAGTGCAGCGAGGTGGAATAGCCCGCACTGGGCTATGCAGGCGAACCGGAGACACCGAGCGCAAGGCTGGTGCCATGTAAGCCGGCCCAAGGAGACGCACTGGGGACCAGATGCGTAGAGCCGGCTTCACGGCATTAGGCTCGACGCTCAATCTAGCCCGGCCGACACGCGGAGCTGGAATATACCGCACCGCACCGGGCTATGCACCCGCACTGGAGACACCGTGCGCACCACTGCATAACACGGTGCCTGTCCGGTCTCTCTAGCCCCACGGTAAGCACAGGGAGTTTGCGCAGGTCTCCTACCTGGCGTAGCCATACTCCCTGTTAGCCCCCCCCCCCCCCCCAAGATATTTTTGGGGCTGACTCCCGGGCTTCCTTGCGCGCCGCCGTGCTCGCTTCGCCAACTCCATTCTCCGATAACCTTCCTCGCACTGCTCCAGCGAATCCCAGGCGGGCTCCGGCACTCTCCCTGGGTCGACCGCCCACCTGTCTATCTCTTCCCAAGAAGTATAGTCCATACTGTACTCCTCTTTGGGCTGCTCCTGTTGCCTTTTCTCCTGCTGCACCTTTGGGCGGCTACACTCCCCTGGTTTAGCCCAGGGTCCTCTCCCGTCGAGGATTTCCTCCCATGTCCAGAAATCCTTATTACGCATCTCCTCTTTGGGCTGCTCCTGCCTGTTGACACGCTGCTTGGTCCTTTTGTCGTGGGTGATTCTGTCACGGTTTTCTGTATGAGAAGGAGAGTCGGACCAAACTGCAGCGTGTCGATTGCGATCCATGTTTATTGAAACAAACGTAAACACGACTAAACACAAACACTACAAAACAATAAACAAAACGAAAAACGAAAACAGCCTATACTTGTGTCAACTAACATCAAACAAGGACATCAAGACAATCACCCACAACAAACTCAAAGAATATGGCTGCCTAAATATGGTTCCCAATCAGAGACAACGATAAACACCTGCCTCTGATTGAGAACCACTTCAGACAGCCATAGACTTAACTAGAACACCCCACTAGCTACAATCCCCATACATACACACCACACACAAAAACCCATGCCACACCCTGGCCTGACCAAATAAATAAAGATAAACACAAAATACTTTGACCAGGGCGTGACACGCTTCTCCTACAGATGCTGTTATTTTATCTAAAACATCAGGTGTAAGCTGACCCCAGCTAAGTAACTCATGCAAAGATTTAAAGCTCAATTATGTGTTTTTATCTCCAGTACATTGCCATGATTGTCAGTTATGTAGCTGCTATACTGATAATCTCAGTGCGTCCTTGCTGGGATGACACAATAAATCTACTGCCGGAGAATATCAACACCAAACACATTGGTTCACCGTTCCACGGGAGCGGACAGTACACAGCATACCATAATGTTCTGAATAATGGCCAAGTCTACCTCGCTCCCTATTCCACTGAACCGCTTAGGCGTAACAAACACAAGTCCAACATTTATTGAAAACTGTTAAACTACCTGTTCACTACCCTCCTTCTCTCCAGGGATGTGCAACTCAATCCTGGGCCCAACATCACCGAGCCATCAATTCTCACCGAAGTGGAAAGCAGTGGATGGCCTCGTCCACTGATCGTCACCCCTCCGGAAGTGGGTAAGTGCTATGGTCCCGTGGTTTCTCTCGGGTCACCCGGCTCCAAGATGGAATTTGACTCTCCAAACATATCCAAGTCGCTAAGCCCAAGGGAATACTAGGGTGGCACTTGAACATTCGCAGTGTCATTTCAAAAAGTGATCAAATTCAACATCTTTCCACAGACTCAAACCTTGACTTCCTCTGCCTCTCAGAGACACGGCTCCATAAAAACTCTCCATATGCTGCTCTGATTGTGCCTGAGTGGTCATGTGATAATGAACTAGAATGTATTGGCCTGAACGTTACACTGTCTCCCCAAATTTCTTTTACCCTTATTGGAACGTATAGACCACCTTCCACCAAAAGTGTATTTTTTGATCAGTTTAATAACATGCTTAGGGAATGTGATTTTGGGAAAGAGGTCATCTTAATGGGAGATTTTAACATTCATTATGAAGACAAGTCTTGTAGGAAAACCCTCAAATGGATCACTAATACCTTTGACCTTACACAGCTAGTTAAAGGGCCAACCAGGGTGACTTGTTGCTCTAAAACACAGAATGATTTGGTGTTCAGTAATAAACCAGAGAGAGTGACTAAATCATTCAACATGGTTACTGGGCTATCTGATCATAATCTGACACTTATAGCCAGAAAGCTTTCTAAGAGCAGGTTTAACCTCTCTACTGTTAGAAAGCCGGATCAACTCAGAATACCTAAGAGTGAATTAAATTATTTTGAAAATGCAATTAAGGTAATTAACTGGAATGATCTCTTGTCCTATACAGACGTGGAAGCTGAAAGTCAGGTTTTTCTATCCACAATCCAGACTACAATAGATGGTTTCCTAAAGAAAATCAAATCCAAACCTGGCTAAAAGAGCTCTCTTCCTTGGCTAAATGGAGAAATCTGGAAACTGATGAAAAAACGAGATCATGTTCTAAAAACAGCCCTAAAGTCCAAATTAGAGCAAGACAGATGTAGGTTTACCATGTTGAGAAATAAGGTGATGAAGGAAATAAGACAGGCCAAGGCAAACATTTTTATTTACATGATTGGTGAAGCAAAGAAGACATTCTAAATTGACCTGGGAGAATTTTAAAAAGTTAACAGGGAAAGACCATAGTAACACTGCAAAAAGACTACAAATCATGGTGAATGACAATCTTTATTTTTTATATTTTATTTCACCTTTATTTAAGCAGGTAGGCCAGTTGAGAACAGAATGTCATTTACAACTGCGACCTGGCCAAGATAAACCAAAGCAGTGCGTCAAAACAACAACACAGAGTTACACATGGAATAAACAAACGTACAGTCAATAACACAACAGAAAAAAATTCTAACACAGGATGCATTCGAAATAGCAATAGCCTTCAATTCCTACTTTATTGAATGAATGACACTAGTGAACGACACTCAACCTGCCTTCATCATAAGGGAGGTTTCTGAGTCAGAGGTGAACAAAAGAACTCTAAAGCCAAAGATGTGTTTGGGCTGGACTCTACCTTTCTTAAAAACTACAAAGAGTCACTCATTGGCCCGATTACTAAGGTCAACACATCTATTCGTCAGGGGGTGTTTCCAAGGGTATGGAAGTCGGCCATAATAATGGCCATCTTTAAATCGGGTGACCCTGCTGACGTAAGTAACTACAGGCCCCTTAGTATACTACCTGTAGTGTCAAAGGTTGTTGAAAAGTGTGTAGCCGAGCAAATGATTGCCCACCTCAACAACAGCCCCTTCACATTACACTCTATGCAGTTTGGCTTCAGAGGTAAACATTCCACAGAAACGGCCAACTGCTTTCTGCTGGAAAATGTGAAGTCCAAGATGGACAAAGGGGGCATTGTTGGAGCTGTGTTTCTGGACCTAAGGAAGGTTTTTGACACTGTTAACCATGAGGTTTTCATCACAAAATTGTCCAAGTTCAACTTTTCCCCCGATGCCTTGAGATGGATGAAATCATACCTTGAAAGCAGAACTCAGTGGGTCAGAGTGAGCACTGAGCTGTCGCCCACTCTTAGCTATGCTGTGGGCGTACTGGGGCTCCTCCTGCTCAGCCTGTACATTAATGATCTGCCTTCTGTCTGTACTGGGTCGGAAGTTCAAATGTATGCAGATGATACAGTGATATATGTGCATGCAAAGAGAAAACAACAAGCTGCACAAGAACTCACCACTGTAATGGTCCAGGTTACAAAGTGGCTCAGTGACTCATGTTTGCATTTCAATGTGAAAAAAACTGTCTACATGTTCTTCACAAAGATTGCAACTGATGCTACTGAGCCAGATGTCTATGTGTCGGGAGGAGCTCCAGGTGGTATCTGATTTTAAGTACTTTGGCATCATACTTGATTCCAACCTCTCTTTTAAAAAGCAGGTGAAAAAGGTAATTCAAATAACCAATTTCAACCTCACTAATTTCCGATTTATACAAAATTGTTTGACTACAGAGGTAGCAAAACAGTACTTCAAATCTATGATACACCCCCACTTAACGTACTGCTTGACTAGTTGGGCCCAAGCTTGCTGTACAACATTAAAACCCATTCAGTCTGTCTACAAACAGGCTCTCAAAGTGCTTGATAGGAAGCCCAATAGCCATCATCACTGTTACATCCTCAGAAAGCATGCTCTTGAGTTGGAAAAATCTTGTGCAATACACCAACGGTTGTCTTGTATTCAGGATCCTAAATGGCCTGGCTCCCCCTCCACTCAGTACTTTTGTTAAACAGAAAACCCAAACATATGGCAGCAGATCCATAAGGTCTGCCATGAGAGGTGACTGTATAGTTAGTTCCCTTAAGGAAAAGCACCTTCAGTCAATCTGCTTTCTATGTGAGAGCTTCCCATGTTTGGAATACACTGCCATCAGACACACATAACTGCACCACCTATCACACTTTCACAAAAACGTGAAGACATGGCTAAAGGCCAATCAGATTTGTGAACATAATCACTAGTTTTGTGTTGCCGAAACACTTTGTTGCTTTTATGGATTTTGTCTTGTTGCTTTTTGTGCTATGTTGCTCTGTCTGCGTGCTACGTCTTGCTTGTACTATGTGGCTCTGTGTGTGCTCACTGCTCAATGATTGTCTGTATTGTTGTTGTAATTGTTTTAAATAACCTGCCCAGGGACTGCGGTAAAAAAATTAGCCGGCTGGCTAAAACTGGCACTTTTACTGAAAAGTTGATTAATATGCACTGTCCCTGTAAAAATAAAAATAAACTCAAACAATTAAGGATGAGCTGCTGGCCTGTCTGACTGAATACAGCATCATGGTGGAGGCAGAGGTTCACAGCTTTAAAAGCAGAGCTCTATCTCTCTGTCTGTCTCTTTCTGCTTTTCTTTATAGTCCTATAGGGCATGGGCAACAACATCCACACACACAGGCATACACACACACACGTACACACACTAACACACACGCACAGAGACACAGACACGCATGCAATAATGCGTACACATACAGCTCCTCCATCCTCTATCTTTCCTGATCCTGTAGGAGGGGGGCCAGAGGGGAGAACCTAGGCTGAGGTATGTCAGTGTAGCAGGAGAAACAGCAAGCTGCAACGGGTACTCGAACTGTGGCTCCTACGGTGCAGAAGTGAGCGTCTCTACTGACCTGGACAAAAAGTATTTGTTTCTCTCCTTCTTTATTTCTCTTCATTCATACATCTTTATTTATATTGCTTGCTCTCACCCACAACCTCTCTCTGTGTCTCTCTCAACACACTTCTCTCTCTGTGTCCGTCCATCAGTGCTGTTCTTTTGGAGATAAAGTTGAAACTGTCCTTGCCTTTCCAGTGATACCCATTGACCTGCAGTAGCTGCTTCAAAAACCGACTGCAAAAACACACACACAGACACACACACAGAGAGAGAGAGAGAGAGAGACGCTGGGGGCAGATTTATTCCTGTTCATCCATAAAATGTAGATTTAGAGATAGCATCTTCAAAAGGGCTATGAACACATTGAAGCAACACAAACACACACACACACATACACAACAGAAGGTAGACTGCTCTAACTTATCTCTGACTTTTACCCCTGTAATTGGGATGAATGGATTTCTGAGAGAGGGCTATTAGCACAGGAGGGGATTGTAGGAAAATAGCGCTGATAGAGAGGGCAGCCGTGCTTCTAGCCCCTAGGCAACTTTGCAGTATTTTGTTTTTTATGTGTTATTTCTTACATTACTAGGCCAGAAAACATTTTGTGTTATTACATACAGCCAGGAAAAACGTTTGGAAATCAGAGCAACGACAACTCACCAGCATTACTACCAGAAATATGACTTTTACGATTCGGATCCTTTGTTCGTATCCCCCAGGGCAATTGAACTGTTTCCAGAGGCAGATCCAGAAGAGGTTCCTCGGAGTGGACTTCTAGTCCGACTCAGGAGGCTCGCACATCACCCACCACTTCCGAGTATATAACTCGCTAATGTTCAGTCTCTGGATAATAGAGTTGACGAGCTGAGGCTGAGGATTTCCTTCCAGAGAGACATCAGGGATTATAACATACTCTGTTTCACAGAAACATGGCTCTCTCAGGATATACTCTCTAAGTCCGTACAGACAGTTGGGTTCTCAGTTCATCGCGCAGACAGGAATAAATATCTCTCCGGGAAGAAGAAGAAGGGTGGGGGTGTATTTCATGATTAACTACTCATGGTGTGATTGTGATAACATACAGGAACTGAAGTCCTTTTGTTCACCCTACCTAGAATACCTCACAATCAAATGCACACCATATTACCTCCCAAGAGAATTCTCTTTGGTTATAGTCACAGCCATGTGTATTCACACCCAAGCTGATACCATGACGGCCCTCAAAGAACTTCACTGGACTTTATGCAAACTGGAAACCACATATTCTGAGGCTGCATTTATTGTTGCCGAATACAATACAATACAAACAGTGTAGTTATTCCCTCCGTAAGGCAATCAAACAGGCAAAACGTCAATATAGAGACAGGGTGGAGTCGCAATTCAACAGCTTTACTTACTCTTTGTGTTATTGTTTGCTTAGAGTTTTCCAATTTTCCCAGAAGTGGTTAGATTCTGTAGATTCTTCAACTACATTGAGCTGATTTCTGACGTGCTGTTCCTTCTTTTTCCGTTGTGTGTTTCTGTCTTGTTTTAGTGATTCACCATAGTGAAGGTGTAGGCTCAGGTTTTCTAGGTCTCTGTGTTTTTGGTTGGATAGGTTTCTCAATTTCTTATGATTCAGTTATGAATACTTACACTCCAAACTACAATATATTTTACATGAGAACCACACAGAAGCTGGCAGCACCCCAGCTGTGAAACTGAACTGAAAGGCATGAGACGTCCAATGAACACAAACCCGTTTTCAATTACATGATATCCTCCCCTCTCACCGTATGTGTGTGTGAGGAATCACTCTGGAATGCAATTCCAGTGAGTGTCACAAATTCCTGTCCAATCTTTCGACAAATGGAGGAAAATAGTTCCACAACTTCAGAACAGGTTCGGGTTTAAGTGGAGTGAAATAGATTTGCACTTTTTGCGAAATGTTCTGCAGGTGCTGTGTTAATGAATGTTTACACAGTTTTTTTTTTAAGTAATTGAAAATGATTACTTCATCAGAGAACTATGTGTGTCACATTGAACTGTTAGCTCACACAAATAGATAGAAATAAATAGAACTCTTATTCTATAGTAGCATATTCAGTTAAAGCCATTGGGGAGAGTGAGTCAAACCAATCTAGATGGTCATTTTAAGTGGTTTATTATCTTGCTTATATTCTGTCTCCATCACAGTGAATTACAGCCAATCACAATTCTAAAAACAAATGGAAAAGTCTTTAAATAGTTCCAATTTTACAGCTCACAAATTATGAATAATCAATCTGAAATAAATAATTATTGTTAGTAGATAAATGTTGTCTGTTTGGTCCTCTCCATCACTGTGAACATGTGGTATGTAAATCAGGTTAGGCTTAACATACAATATTTTCCAAAAGTATTCACACCCTTTGACTTTTTGCCACATTTTGCTGTGTTACAGCCTGAATTTAACATTTATAAAATGTAGATTTTGTGTTACTGGCCTACACACAATATCCCATAATGTCAAAGTGGAATTATGTTGGTAGAATTTTTTACAAATTAATAAAAAATTAAAAGCTGATATGTCTTAAGTCAATAAGTATTCAACTCCTTTGTTATGGCAAGCCGTACGTTCAAGAGTAAAAATGTACTTTGCAAGTCACACAATAAGTTGCATGGACTCATTCTGTGTGCAATAATAGTGTTTAACATGATTTTTATATGACTACCTCATCTCTGTACCCCACACATACAATTAACTGTAAGGTCCCTCAGTCGAGCATTGAATTTCAGACAGATTCAACCACAATGACCAGGGAGGTTTTCCAATGCCAAGCAAAGAAGGACACCTATTGGTAGATGGTTAAAAAAAGAAGACTGCATATCCTTTTGAGCATGGTGAAGTAAATAATTACACTTTGGATGGTGTATGACTACACCCAGTCACTACAAAGACACAGGTGTCCTTCCTAATTCAGTTTCCGGAGAGGAAGGAAACCACTCAGGGATTTCACCATGAGTCTTATGGTGACTTTAAAACAGTTACAGAGTTTATTGGCTGTGATAGGAGAAAACCGAGGGTGGAACAACAACATTATGGTTACTCCACAATACTAACCTAAATGACAGACTGAAAAGAAGGAAGCCTATACAGAAAAAATATTCCAAAACATGCATCCTGTTTGCAATAACACACTAAATAAAACTGCAAAACATGGGGCAAAGAAATTAACTTTATGTCCCGAATAAAAACTTATGTTTGAGCCAAATCCAACACAACACATCACTGAGTACCACTCTTCATATATTCAGCAATGGTGGTAGCTGCATCATGTCATGGGTATGCTTGACATCGACAAGGACTAAGGAGTTTGTGGGGGTATAAAAATACATGGAATAGAGCTGTCATGACTGTCCTGATCAGGTCAGGTTACAGGAGAACACAACCCTACAGATTATCTTTCAACCCCAACAGAGGAGGAGAGATCTAGGGGTCTGAAGATGTGGGGTTTTTCTGACCCCTCACGCCCCTGGTAAATCTCAGGCTACAGACAAATTCCTTTGTCCTGTTACTATGGAGAACCAGCCTCAGAACATTAAACATGAAATAAAGGAACAATTTTGGAACAATGTTTTCCGTCAGCCACAATGGTGGCCATGACGAAAGATGGAATATGAAAATGTATGTCATTTTTGTTTTGTTATTAAAGGTTAATAGATAACGTTATTACAAAAACATTGTAACGTGAGTTTTCCTAGTATATGTTTGATGTTTATACATTATACGTTGTGTGGAAAATGTTTAAATCAAAGGGAATGTTTTGGTAAAGATGAAGTGTGAAGTTAGTTGTCTAAAATTGGATTTGAGAAAAACCTAGACCTTGGTACACCCAGAGAATTGCCCTAAAGGTGGTTACGCTCACTTCTGACCCGAGGGTATAAAACCTGTGGGTGAAGAATTTACAGAGGAGGCTACGTGACCCAAGCTGCAGCCAAGGTCTAAAAAGTCAAAAAACCCAGAACGCAACACAAGTTTGAAGACAAATAAATATTTTTCTACCCAAGCTACGGATGAGTAGCTGTGTCTAAGCGGGTGAATTCAAGTCGAACCACCTATCCTCCAACTCCCATCGAATCGTGGTATCTAAACGGTTTCATTCCTATGCTGTGAGCTCTGAGCTACAGAGCTGTCTGTCCTCAGAAGACCCCTTCCAGAGCAAGGGTGAGGGAACAGACTCCTAAGCCAAAAGGACACTGACATTGTGAGGACGACCAGAGAGGTGTGCCGGAGAAGTGCGTCATCGAGCAGTCTGAACGGTCCCCTGAACAGTCCACGCAGAGAATCCTCAGAGATCTTCCCCACGTAATTACATCATTATATTCTGACCCATAAGAGCGGCAGTTTGGGGCAAGGCTAGGGTTAGAATAGCATAGCTGACAAATTCACCCAAATATATATTTCTCTCGTGTATTCTCTTTTTCCTCTCTCTCTTTGAAATCCCCATTTTGGGTAACACGCGCCATAGTGTGTTGGCCCGTTATACTAAGTTCTAATCAATAGCCTATAATGTGTTTTGTCTATGTGTATATTTTATCATCATTTTAGCTTTCTCGTAAATAAATATTCAACTAAGATTGGTGTGGTACGAACTCTTTGGTGAGACCTGGGTCCATGCAGATTCACAGACTATACGACGTTCAGAACGAGATTGTAGAGGTAACTGGTTAATTAACGCCTGTTGTAAAATTTATATTCTGATATTCTTTGAGTTAATTTGGGAATTAGAAACTCAATAAAAACGTATTTTCCCATGGTGCCCCAGGTTAATGAGTTAATAATTGCTTGATTCAGTTAATCACGCAATTAGAAACTTTTAATCATTCGATGAACAACAGTCATCACATTTACTAATACAACGTCACGACAGAGCTAAGCACAGGCAAAATCCTAGAGGAAAACCTGTTTTAGTCTGCTTTCCACCAGACACTGGGAGAGTAATTCACCTTTCAGCAGGACAATAACCCAAAACACAAGGACAAATATACGCTGGAGTTGCTTACCAAGATGACATTGAAAGTTCCTGAGTGGCCTAGTTACAGTTTGACTTAAATTGGCTTCAGAATCTATGGCAAGACCTGAAAATGGCTGTCTAGCAATAATCAAAAGCCAACTTGACAGAATTTGAAGAATTTGAAGAATTTTATAAAGACTTGAAGAATAAACAACTTGAAGAATTTTATAAAGAATAATGTGCAAATACTGTACAATTCAGGTGTGCAAAGCCCTTAGAGATTTACCCAGAAAGACTCGCCGCTGTAATCACTACCAAAGGTCATTCCGAAATGTATTGACTCAGTGGTGTGAATTTCCATGTTCATTTTCAATACATTTTCTAAAATATCTAAAAACATGTTTTCACTCTGTCATTTTGGGGTATTGTGTGTAGATGGGTGAGAGAAAATATTTTTAATCCATTTTGAATTCAAGCTTTAACACAACAACATGTGGAATAAGTAAAGGGGTATGAATACTTTCTGAAGGCCTGAAGACAGGATAATCCAACTAAGCCAGCTATGACACATATCCTTGTCATGTAAGACTGCAGCATACCAAAAATACATCCACAACTAGATTCCTCATTAGTGTCACCGCCCAGCAGTATAGCATGAAGCTTTTCTTCTGAGAGTTACATGGGCTAACAGCATTCAACATGAGGTGAGAGCTGTCCAATGCCTATACAGTACACAGTCCTGGGGGACGCGCGCGCGCGCGTGTGTGTGTGTGTGTGTCATCTCAGGCTTGATAAACACAAATGAAAAGGTCCATTTGGTGCTGGTCCCTGGAGGGGAAAGAAACAGGAGATACTGGAAGCTCAGGCTGCTGGGTCTGTCTCAGAGAGATGAGGTCTTGATTTACTGGAGCCGTGATACCAGTCTGGTGTATCTGCAGATAACAGAATTAAGCTATAACGTAAGGTAGGAAATCAGAAGAAGTGTGTAGTAGTATCAGATGTTGTGTGTAGGGGGATGGAATGTACTTTACAGGTATGGTGCAACTCTTGCTACAAACATTTGGCTCAATCCAGACTGATTTTGCCCTTCGGTCAATTGATATGATGATATAGTAGTTTGTTGTTGTCATTGCACATTGCCTGGATGGGATGAGAAAATCAGAGCAGGGCATTCAGTTTGGTGAAACAGCAACATGAAGTAATAATGATTTAGATGTTTTTCTACCACCAGCTGTGTATTGATTTACAAATACATCTAGAAGATTATATCTTGTTTTGTTTGTATCATACAAACTTCATGGTTAAGTTGTGAGAGTGTGATCCCTGAGAGGCCTGCTGTAAAGCCAGAACCACCCTGGGACACGCTCCAATCACACTTCCAAATCCATCTCTACTGTTTACTTTCTAATGAGTTCTTACCAAGAGAGAGTGAAAGTGAGAGGAGACAGAAAACACAACAAGGCCTTTGGCAAACGACACAAATCCTGGTTTTGTGCTTTTCTGAGTTCATAATTTTTCTAATTTGTCTTGGATGGTGGTTCGGTTGATCTCAGTTAAACTTTTAATAAGCCCTATTTCACAGCGCGTAGCTGAGAGATTAGAACTGACAGGGCTGGCGTGGGCTAGCAGTCAGAGAGCAGCTCTGAGCAGTTCCAGGGCTTTGCTCCGGCTTGGAAATGGTTCAAGAAACGGAAAAAGACAGGGTCCGGAGGTACTCTGCCTTGCACCATGGGACAGAGGGACGCTAGGGCCCAAAGGCCGTCTGCCTTGCACCATGGGACAGAGGGACGCTAGGGCCCAAAGGCCGTCTGCCTTGCACCATGGGACAGAGGGACGCTAGGGCCCAAAGGCCGTATGCATTGCACCAGGGGGAGTGATCATGCAGAATCACTCATTTATATTGGAAAATATCCTGTGCCTTGGAGAACATAAGTTGTGCCAAGAGAACCCTTTTTTTGAACAAGATAAGTTTTCATAACTGTAATGTTTACATGAATTCTGATTATTTCCAGGGATACACAAACTTCTGAGATATATGTAGATATATTTGTCAGAAAGAATACCATATTTCCCTTGACGGAGTGATGCTGAATGTAAAATAATGGCTCAACTTACCCCACTCTCCCCTACACTAGGAAGGGTTGCCTGGTGAAACAGACTGACCCCTGTGCTCCCATTCCTGTGGACGGTCGAAAGAGGCTATAGGAAGGGTGCCAGAAGTGTATTTGGAATTCAGCCGAACATAGGGATTAGGGTGTATAAGGTATAAGAGGTTGTTCTCACAGACTAGGTCTGCAAGATGGAGCAGGCAAACTCTCTAAAAGTGATGGCTTCATGGCTTCATAGCTTCATGACTTCATGGCCCAGGCCAGCTGATTATCCTGAGAGTGACCGAACTGCAGCATTAACCAGAGGAACAGAACAGATCCACTTGGCTAGGGGGTGGATGTCTGTCATTTTATGGATGTCTGTCATTTTAGCCATATTGGCAGGAGGGAGCGGGGGAATGTGAACAGGACTTTCAGCAGGTCTTTACTGACTCATTAGTGCCAGAGGAGTGATGGAAGGAAGACGGTGAGAATGAAAAAACAATAGTTTTACTGTGATTGGAAGGAAGATGAGCAGAGCAGGTACAGAGGGAGATTAAACCAGCGAAAAGTACAAAGACTTTCAAAAATAAAAAAAATAAAACATTTTGAAAGATTCTCATTTGCGTACTACAATGTACATTTTTTATAGTATTCCCTCAGATACTTGAGATCTAATGATGGAAACCTGAAACTTCAAATACAGAGTGAGTCAGATTAAAACACTATTGTATGTTACCACAAAGAAACCTGACAGTTATTGTGTGATAATTTGATGAGAAAAGAGTTTGAATGGGTCTTGATTGGGCCAGAAACAAGCCCTAGCAATTACATACAGATCATCAGAACAGAACTCAAACCTGTGACTGTGACTGACCTGAGTGTGCGCGAGTGTGTGTGTGTGTGTGTGTGTGTGTGTGTGTGTGTGTGTGTGTGTGTGTGTGTGTGTGTGTGTGTGCGTGTGTGCGTGATTTTTCTCTTTCAAGGTGTAAGGCACTGCTTTCTGGTGGCCAAAGGTGGAAAGAATCTGTACACTGTCACACCTCCATACACTAAAGTACCTCTAATGTTGCTATAAGCAAGGAAACAACAGACTGCACACAGGCAAAGCATGCCCAGACCTTCAACTGCTTATGGTTTTCTCATGCACTGACGTCTGGTTTGAGATGCCTTTTAATAAATAAAGGAAACAGTCGTATAAAGCTAGAAACAGGTATTGTGATATTATGTAGGTCTACTGCACACAGTTGAAAGCATTACCAGTACCTGAACTGCGTACAGTCTTCTACATTGGCGCAGAACATACACAGGAAATAAGACTGAATGGTAGGGCATACAGATGTTGGGTCTTAATTTGACCAGTTTCGTACGGTGGAGTTAAATAATCATGCAGCATGATGATTTGGTTATTCCCCCCCAAAGGTAACAATGTCTAATGGTAAATTAGTTTTGATAGGGTATAGTAGGCTACTGTTTAGGTGTAGCCTACGGCTTCATTTTGGATACACTTGTATGTCGTAGTGGAGCTGTGTAGGGTTGCACTTCAGAGAAATTGTTGTACACTTGAATGTCTCAGTAGTAGGACATTTATTCTGTCTGGTGCTTTTGAGCGAGAGAGAGAAAAAGAGAACTGCAGGTCTTCAGTGAATTTATGTAAATCACAATACTCATTTGAATTTATTGCAGCGAAGGAAATTCTAAGCAACAACAGAGTGATCCAATTAAGATACTACACCTGTACCTTGAATGAGAAGGAATTCCTTGACATTGACTATCACACAGGTGAAAGCATGAGCAGTTCTTGAACTGCTTAGTGTTCTATATAAAAAATGAAAAATAAAATTTATTTCAGCTTCCCAACCCTGAGAGTACAGGAAGGTCAAGATGTAGTGTTGATGCTACCAATGGATGCATGCATTCTAAACTCAACATTTCCACTGTAGATCTTCAATCATGGGCTCATATGATAGCCCATACTTATAAGCTACTGGCTCTATATTGAGTGCACCAGAGGGTTCTCATATGGCATCATTTGTCTTGCTTTGGGTAAACATTGTCATTTTGGCCCAGCAGTATTGAGGCACCCCAGTCAGCCTTGTTTAATGGAAGTATCCATCTGCAGTGATTCATGATGTCTCCATAGTGACAGGAAGCTGAGCACAGATGATCAGTGGTGGGGGAATACTGCCTCTGTGTGGCCATATAGAGTAACTGCCGTTTACTGACAGACAAAATAGTGTCACTATACAGAAATCGTTTAAGTGGACCATACAAAATATCAAATACTTAGGATGCTTAATAAGTGACAACAAACCACAAATATATAACTAAATGGAACAATCGTACCATAAATCTTAAACCTATTCAGAATGGCATGGCTTCTAACGTTCTTATATGTATTCTCTGTAATACCATTTGCCCCATCATAATACCTTATTTATACTACGTATATCATAACATGCTTTATATGGACAAATGAAACTCATAGATTTAAAAGGAAGGTTTTACATCTTCCTAAACCTGAGGGTGGTTTTTACCTTCCAGACTTAGAATTGTATCAACTCGCCACCCAGGACTTTTACTTGCAACATACACTGAGTTTAGAAAACATTAAGAACACCTGCTCTTTCATAACAGACTGACCAGGAGAATCGAGGCGAAAAATCTATGATCCCTTATTGATGTCACTTGTTAAATCCGCTTCAGTCATTGCGGATGAAGGGGAGGAAACAGGTTAAAGAAGGATTTTTAAGCCTTGAGACAATTTAGACATGTATTGTGTATGTGTGCCATTCAGAGTGTTAATGGGCAAGACAAAAGGAAGGTGTTCCTAATGGTTGGTATACTCAGAGTATATGCATGCACACACACACACACACACACACACACACACACACACACACACGGTACCAGTCACAAGTTTGGACACACCTACTCATTCAGGGGTTTTTCTTTATTTTTACTATTTAGAATAATAGTGAAAACATCAACATTATCAAATAACACATGGAATCATGTTGTAACCAAAAAAGTGTTAAACAAATCAAAATGTATTTTAGATTTTAGATTCTTCAAAGTAGCCTCCCTTTGCCTTGATGACAGCTTTGCACACTCTTGGCATTTTCTCAACCAGCTTAATCTGGAATGCTTTTCCAACAGTATTGAAGGAGCTCCCACACATGCTGAGCACTTGTTGGCTGATTTTCCTTCACTCTGTGGTCCAACTCATCCCAAACCATCTCAATTGGGTTGAGGTCGGGTTATTGTGGAGGCCAGGTCGTCTGATGTTTCACTCTCCTTCTAGGTCAAACAGACGTTACACAGCCTGGAGGTGTGTTGGGTCATTGTCCTGTTGAAAAACAAATGATAGTGCCACTAAGCACAAATTAGATGGGATGGTGTATCGCTGTAGAATGCTGTGGTAGCCATGCTGCTTAGTGTGCCTTGAATTCTAAATAAATTGCCCACAGTGTTACCAGCAAAGCACCCCCACAACATCACTCCTCCTCCTCCACACGTCACAGTGGTAACCACACGTGGCGATCATCCGTTCACCTACTCCGCGTCTCACAAAGACACAGTGGTTGGAATCGAGGTAACTGGGTTTTCCATGTGTTGGTCCTCATGAGAGCCAGTTTCAACATAGCACTTGATTGGTTTGCTACTGCACAAATTAACTGGATTGACTGACCTTCATGTCTTAAATTATTTGATGATGGACTGTCATTTCTCTTTGCTTATTTGAGCTGCTCTTGCCATAATATGGACTTGGTCTTTTACCAAATAGGGCTATCTTCTGTATACCATCCCTACCTTGTCAAAAAACACAACTGATTGACTGAAACACAATTCTTATTTGATTTATTTCACCTTTATTTAACCAGGTAGGCTAGTTGAGAACAAGTTCTCATTAACAACTGCGACCTGGCCAAGAATAAAGTAAAGCAGTTTGACACATACAACAACACAGAAATACACATGGAATAAACAAACATACATTCAATAATACAGTAGAAAAAGTATATATACAGTGTGTGCAAATGAGGTAAGATAAAGGAGGTAAGGCAATAAATAGGCCATGGTGGCGAAGTAATTACAATATACCAATTAAACACTGGAGTAAATGATGTGCAGAAGATGAATGTGCAAGTAGAGATACTGGGGTGCAAAGGAGCAAGATATTACAGATGGGCTATGTACAGGTGCAGTGATGGGCTATGTACAAGTGCAGTGATCTGTGAGCTGCTCTGACAGATGGTGCTTAAATCTAGTGAGGGAGATATGAGTCTCCAGCTTCAGTGATTTTTGCAGTTCGATCCAGTCATTGGCAGCAGAGAACTGGAAGGAAAGGAGGCCAAAGTAGGAATTGGCTTTGGGGGTGACTAGTGAGATTTACCTGCTGGAGCACGTGCTATGGGTGGGTGCTGCTATGGTGACCAGTGAGCTGAGATAAGGCAGGGATTTACCTAGCAAAGACTTATAGATGACCTAGAGCCAGTGGGTTTGGCGATGAGTATGAAGCGAGGGCCAGCCAACGAGAGCATACAGGTCGCAGTGGTGGGTAGTACATGAGGCTTTGGTGACAAAACGGATGGCACTGTGATAGACTGCATCCAATTTGTTGAGTAAAGTCTTGGAGGCTATATTGTAAATGTCATCGCCGAAGTCAAAGATCGGTAGGGTGGTCAGTTTTACGAGGGTATGTTTGGCAGCATGAGTGAAAGATGATTTGTTGTGAAATAGGAAGCCGATTCTAGATTTAATTTTGGATGGGAGATGCTTAAGGTATAGAATTTCCACTTCCTGTTTGGAAGTTTGCCTGCCATTTGAGTTCTGTTATACCCACAGACATAATTCAAACAGTTTTAGAAACTTCAGAGTGTTTTCTATCCAATAGTAATAATAATATGCATATATTAGCATATGGGACAGAGTAGGAGGCAGTTCACTATGGGCACGCAATTCATCCAAAGTGAAAATGCTGCCCCCTATCCCTAAAATGTTAAGGCATGTTGAGTAGGGTTAGAGGCTCTATAGTGAAATAAAACAATAATCACTAACCAGAACAGTACCGGACAAGGCATATTGACATTAGGGAGAGGCATGCGGAGTGGAGTGTGTGTGTATGTGTGTGTGTGTGTGCGTGTGTGCGTGTGCCTTGTGGGTTTGTCTGGTACGACAAAGGCTAGGGGAGCACACCCTGAGAGAAAAGCAGCGTGATGGCATGCTAGCAGCGTGCGGTAGGCGGATGCCGACAGACTGGGGATCCGGCAGCCTCCTGCAGCTGTGGAAGACACTGGTCATCCTGGGTTTCCCCCCTTGCCACTGGAATTCACATTCCTACAGTGAAGTAATGCTATTGGGGATTGCGCACCCTCAGTGACACTTTAATTAACTTCCTTTGCGCAAGTATCCACTTCTGACCTTGGTGAAGCCCATCAACAGGAAACCAGACTGGAGTCTGGCGGCGTTGTGGTGTCTGGTGACGAAGGCAGGAGTGAATGCACCGGGAGCCCTTTTCAGACCCCTGCATGCCAGCGGCATGGCATCTGCTCTCGGCAGACCCGTGTGACTGAGCAGCCCTATTTCGGAGCCACAACTGCTCACCCCTGCTGGGGAGAGGCCTAGAAAAGTTGGTCTAAAAATTGCCCACTCACTCCATCCTGGATAGGCTACCGCACCTATCAGGAATTCCGCTCAGCGGTCGAAAAATGCTTAAGAAAATAATTTCCCTGAAGCTGCCGACATGGAACATCAGAACTCTTTTGGACACTGATTATAATAGCGATAGACCCCATCAGAGAACAGCTTTGATTGCTGCAGAACTAAAGAGCTACAACATTGACATTGCTGCCCTGAGTGAGACTAGGTTCCTGGATGAAGGTTCCCTGAAAGAGGAGGGAGAAGGCTACATCTTCTTCTGGAAAGGTTACCCTGGACAACATCAACACGGTGTGGGACTGGCAATTAAGAACAGAGTTTTACCCAGCCTCACCAAAACACCGTATCCCCCTAGCCAAGAAGGGTTATGTTACTCTTCTCAGTGCATACATACCAACGTTACCATCTGAAAATGAGGCAAAGGACTGCTTCTACCAGTCACTAGATGAGGCCCTTCACCGCATCCCCAGGAATGACAAGATCCTTCTGCTGGGTGACTTCAATGGTAAGGTGGGACAGAGCAACACAATATGGATCAGAGTGCTTTGTAGGCATGGTGTTGGCCAGGTCAATGAAAACGGCATGAGACTGCTAATTCTATGTGCCGAGCAATCTCCTTGTCACTAACACCTTGTTCCAGCAGAAGAACAAATATTAAACATCATGGATGCACCCACACTCTAAACACCGGCACCTGATCGACCACATCGTTGTGAGACGTTTTGACACAAATTACGTCCTGCTGACAAGTGCCACAAGTGCCCCCCACCAACACCTGCAGAAGTCAAAAAAGAGGCGTCTGCACTGTACCCGGCTTGAGAAAGCTGCAGTAATGGATGAGTTCCATCGCTCTCTCGCTGAAAGGCTGAGGGAGACTGAGCCTCTGAGGACCCCATGTACCAGAAGTGGGCATCTATCAGCTCAGTGCTCTATCAGGCAGCGGCCCACTCCATTGGCTACAGATGTAGGAAATATCCGGCATGGTTCGAAGAGAACTGACACAATCACAACCTTACTTGACAATATGCACAAAGCTCACAGGGCTACTCTCAAGAGCCCCACATCTGCTACCCATCAAGCAAGGAAGTGCAAACAACAATGCATGCTCTGCAGAACGAATTGTGGACAAAAACAACATGCACAATTTCTACAACTCAACTAAAGCTATCTATGGCCCTAGAAGTCGCTCCATCACCCCCCTGAAAACAGCTGATGGTCTGACTCACTTGAAGGACCAAAACATCAGAGCTACTTAAGAAGGGAGGTTTCTTCTGCACCAGAACGCTTCACCATTATATTACTGAGGTTTGGGACCGGGAGATTGTCCCTCAACAGTTGCGGGATGCAAACATTGTCACCGTTTATAAGAACAAGGGTGACAAGTCCATCTGCAGCAACTGCCAGGGGATATCCCTTCTGGCTGTTGCCGGCAATGTCCTGGTGATGCTACACAGGCTGGTGAACAACATCATAGAGGAACTGCTGCCAGAGTCACAATGCGGTTTCAGAAAGAACAGGAATATGGTCGACATGATATTCACTGCACAGCAACTCTAGGAGAAGTGCTGTGAACAACATCAGGACCTTTTCATGGTCTTTGGGAAAGAGAAAGGGGAATATCTAGTCAGTTGTACAACTGAATGCCTTAAAAACAAAATGTGTATTCCGCATTTTTCCTCTGAATCAAAGAGGTGTGGGGGGCTGCCTTAATCGACATCCACATAATCGTCGCCCAGGGAACTGTGGGTTAACTGCCTTGCTCAGGGTCAGAACGACAGATTTTTACCTTGTCAGTTCGGGGATTCGGTTACTGGCCCAACGCTTTGTCGACCTCTCCAAGGCTTTCGGCACTGTGAGCAGTGTGGGGGAATTCTACTCAAATTTGTCTGTCCAGACAAATGGGATGATGGCTCGGGTGGACATAGCAGGACAGGAGTCAGTGTCCTTTGGAGTAAGCATTGGTGTGAGGCTGGGGTGTGTGCTGGCATCTGTACTGTTAAACATTTTCCTCCTATATGTCACCCAGCTTCTCCACCAGGAGCTTGATTACAGCACAGGGGTTGTGGTGGACTTCAGGCTGGATGGAAACCTATTCAACATCAGGAGGCTCCAAGTAGCCACCAAGGTTTTGACGGACGGGTTCTTGAGCTGCAGTATGCTGATGACTGTGCTCTTTCGGTCCACACTTCGGAAGACCTTCAGTCCATCCTTGTAGCGGCTGTGAGGGTCTATAGCAGGATGAGACTGTTTATTAACATCACCAAGGCAGAGGTGGTCTGCCAATGGAGATCTAGCCCTCCACCCACCATGCCGGTCTTCACCATTGAACACAAATCATTGGCAATAGTCCCATCCTTGAAATACCTGGCAGCATCCTCTCAGAGGACTGCAGCATCGACCTCGGGATTCAAAATAGGATGAAGCATCAGCTGCCTTCGGGAAATTCAGAAGCAGGGTCTTCCAAAACAGGGATCTCCACCTCCACACCAAAGTCACCGTCTATCAAGCCGTCTGCATCACCACACTTCTTTACAGCTGTGAAGCCTGGGTCACTTACAGTCGCCACAACAAGCAGCTCGAGCGATTCCACATAAGATTCCTGCAGCGCATCCTGGGAATAACCTGGGGCGACAGTGTGTCCCATACAGAAATACTTGTTAAGACCAACTGCAAGAGTAAGGAGGCCATGGTCACCCAACACTGACTGCGCTGGCTTGGGCATGTCATTAGAATGTCTCAGGAGCGCTTGCCTTGGAAGATTCTGTATGGCCAGCTACATCTTGGCCGGCAGGCTGAAGAGGGGGGCAGCTACATCTTGGCTGGCGGTCTGCAGGGAGGCAGATGAAGCCCTACAAGGACCAGCTGAAAACGTCGCTGAAGAAGTGCAACATCAAACCCACAGACCTGGAGGATGCTGCTGCTGACCATTCCACCTGGCGGCAGCTCTGCCAGAGCGATGTACAGAGGTGGGAGGAGGAGAGGAGCACAAAGAAACAGCAAAAAAAAGCTCAGGAGAATACAATCATGCCCCCGCCAACACAGACCTGCAATAATGTTTGTGGATCTCGGAATGGACTCTACAGTCACCAAAGAATTCACCCTTTACTCAGAAGTGGAAGTCATCATCGGAGACGAAGGACTACCGTAAAGTGCGTATGTGTGCATGTAATGGAGAGTTTGCTCTCTTTAGGGGGGCCTCTTCCGGACGGGGGTGAGAAGCGTGTGATCTCCACACATGTCTCTGAAGTGTCCTGGACCCTACTGGGCTTTCTGAGCTGAATGTTATGATACAGAGAGGGTAGTCCTGCCCATAGTGTTAAGTATCACTTCCATTTTCATAATGTTTTCTTTGGGAGGGGGTTCATACAGAACATGACCCTGTTGCTGTGACAGATATTATGTTTTGGGGGGATGCAACATGGTCTTTATATTTTGTAACATTGCATTGGTCAATCTGTTTTTAATGCCAACACCTGCAAAGTTCGGATATAAGCAACACTAGCTTCACATTACCACAATGTTAAAAGGTATCTTCTATGGTTCTATGATATCTGGGATCCTACTTCAGAGTTACATGCTGCCCTTACTAACAGATTAAGAAAGAAAGGTCAGTGAATTATGTCCCAGTCTGTCAAAACTCTACTGGTCGTGGCCAACTTATCTCCTCCCAGTCAACTCAATGCAGTCTCTGTCCAAGAAGACAAGATTCAGAACAACATTAACCACATGACATTAGGACGTCAAGCACTGAGCAGAGTACAAAAGGTCTGTTTGAGGTCAAGGAAAAAAAAATATTCTTCATTTTCTGCTGAAAACACTTCATTGAGGATTCCTCTCAGAGATGTACATACGAGTCCTCTTTGTCCTGTCCTCATGGTTGTGGTTTTGTAATAATCAAATAAAAATAAAATAGCCCTCCAGCCCTGAGCTGAATGTTAGCTGGTACAGGACAGTAGCATTTCCTGCACAGCAAATGTAATGCTATTTGTTTAAAGAAGCAAAGCTCAAAATGAAGTAGGAAGCTGAAATAAATGACCGACGGTTAATTTGAGAACATACTCCTGACATAACGATAACCGTATTGTTTGTTTTTATACCTGCAATTTTGTCTGAAAATTAATTGGTCAACATAGCATCTTTTAGGTTGAAGAAAATTGATTGGATGATGAGAATTTGAAAAAGTAGGCCAACGTAATCTGAGAGACATTTTTGAACATCAGAAACAAGGAAAAGGGAGTTGGTCGTATTTGATACAAGTTTCATTAAGTAAGTTATTCTTCTACATTGTTAGATTTAGAGCTAGCAGGCACCACCACTATGCTAGGGCAGCTTTACTAAACTCTGGACAAAAGATTGAGGAAGGGCAAAACTGATAGGACAACCAGCGAGAATGGTAACTCATACCAATTACAAATTCATAGACACTGTTTCTTTGAATACTAGACACTGTTATGTTTGGGGGGAGATCTGTGGCGATGATGCTACTTTGTGACAACTGCATGGGGTCAAAGGGTCTTTGGTTGATTGATGCTGTTTTGTTCCATCTTTTTGAATGATATGTGCAGATTATGCATACAGTCTGATGTCTGCATGGATACAGAAAGATTTTAGTTAGAAAAGTATTTTAATGTGCCAGATTTACAATCGTCAACTATATTTTGACACTTTTCTGGGGATAATTAGGGGGATAATTCCGCCTCCAGAATGAACAAAACTGTGGTTGTGTTCATGAAAATAGCAAATTTGGTTGGTAGGCTAATTGCTAGTGGAATATTTGTAAGGGGTGTGTTGGTGCCTATTTCAAAAAGGGTGGTAGTTGCAAATTTGCCTCCGTTTATTAAAGATGATCAAATCAGGAAAGAGCTGAGTCGTTTTGGTAAGTTTGCTAGCGGTTTTCAGGCAGATGCCGTTAAGTACGTTGACCTCAGATGACCTCAGGCCTTGGATATTCCAGGAAGAGATAGTGAAGGCTTTGTGTTCCATAAAATGTCCTTTGTTGTTGGTTGTGTGGTTTGACCTTAGGCCAGTAAGTGTGAGAAGAGCCTGCTGAGCATCTGGTACATGCCATTTGCTTGGGCTAGTGTAAGAGTGGGGGTTGGGCCTATTTGCTTACTCACGGCCTGGGCGTATGTGTGACTTCCATGTTGAGGCCCTCTTTGCAGGGGTGGGGTGCATGGGGTGGGCAGGAGGGGCATATGTCTGATCTGAGGGGGCCTAAATGGGGTGTGGATGTGTGGATGTGGATGTGGCTGGTGGTGTTGTGGTCTGGATGTAGGTCCTCTCGGCATGGGTCCTCTATGTGTAGGTCCCGGGGGGGGGGGGGGGGGGGGCAGGTCCGGGAGAGTGTCTTGCTGGTCTGTACGGGGTGTCTATTGATCTGTTGCTCCAGTGTTGGGGCTGAGTTTGAGAGCGATGTCCTTTAGGGTCCGGGTGAAGGTGGGCACTGCTGCCTTGTATAGGTGGACCTGGTCAAAAAGGCTGTTCAAGACCATGATGGCGTGGTCGGCCAGGTAAACATTTGGTTTTGAGGCACGGAAATACTTACCCGCTGTATGGTAGCAGGGTGCAAATCTTTTCGTGGTTGCAAGGTGGATATAACCACTTTTGTGTTTGGGAAAGTAAAATAATATTTTCAATCACTCCCTTGAGTGGTTTGGCCACCCTTTCCTGCTGGGCTCTCAGGTTGTTTGTGCCTGAGTGTATTATTATGTGGCTAGGTGAACCTAGTTGGTCCTCAGACAGCAGGTCTAGGGCGCGCTGGGTGTTTGGACACCAGAGTTTAGACACATGCAGCCATCATACCGCTTTGGAAGGAGACGTGTTCTGTCTCCTAGAACGTACTTTGGTGCGAAAAGTGAAAATCAATCCCAGAACAACAGCAAAGGACCTTGTGAAGACGCTGGAGGAAACAGGGACAAAAGTATCTATATCCACAGTAAAACGAGTCCTATATCGACATAACCTGAAAAGCCGCTCAGCAAGGAAGAAGCCATTGCTCCAAAACTGCCATAAAAAAGCCAGACTACGGTTTGCAACTGCACATGGGGACAAAGATCGTACTTTTTGGAGAAACGTCCTCTGGTCTGATGAAACAAAAATAGAATGGCCGTCATTATGTTTGGAGGAAAAATGTTTGCAAGCCGAAGAACACCATCCCAACCGTGAAGCATGGGGGTGGCAGCATCATGTTGTGGGGGTGGCAGCATCATGTTGTGGGGGTGCTTTGCTGCAGGAGGGACTGGTGCACTTCACAAAATAGATGGCATCCTTAGGCAGGAAAATGATGTGAATATATTGAAGCAACATCTCAAGACATCAGTCAGGAAGTTAAAGCTTGGTTGCAAATGGGTCTTCCAAATGGACAATGACTCCAAGCATGCTTCCAAAGTTGTAGCAAAATGGCTTAAGGACAACAAAGTCAATGTATTGGAGTGGCCATCACAATGCCCTGACCTCATTCCCATATAAAATGTGTGGGCAGAACTGAAAAAGCGTGTCCAAGCATGGAGGCCGACAAACATGACTCAGTTACACCAGCTCTGTCAGGAGGAATGGGCCAAAATTCACCCAACTTATTGTGGGAAGCTTGTGGAAAGCTGCCTGAAACATTTGACCCAAGTTAAACATTAAAGACAATGCTACCAAATACTAATTGAGAGTATGTAAACTTTTGACCCACTGGGAATGTGATGAAAGAAATCAAAGCTGAAATAAATCATTCTCTCTACTATTATTCTGACATGTCACATTCTCAAAATAAAAGTGGTGATCCTAACTGGCTTAAGACAGGGCATTTTTACTAGGCTTAAATGTCAGGAATTGTGAAAAATTGAGTTTAAGTGTATTTGGCTAAGGTATATGTAAACTTCCGACTTCAACTGTATTTCCCGTTTGAGTCCATAAGGAGTACAGTTTGTGTCTTGTGTATGTCCTCAGTGGGTGTGGAGGGGTTGTCAGGAGGGCTATCAGGGTGGCTGACAGGGGGGTGCTCAGAGGGGGTGAGATCCCCTGGGCTTGGGGTTCTTCATTTGTCTGTCCCGCTGTGATGTCGACGCTATGATCAGGGTCTGTGGTGGACTGTTCTGCTGTGGTGTCGAGTCTTTTTTCGGGAGCTGTTCCTGCTCCACCTGCCTTACCTCCAGCTGGGTAAATATCCTTCATATCTTTGAGGGAGTAGTACTCTGTGCTGGGAGGTTGACTTTCCACTTGGGGTGGCTCGTCTGTGGGGTTATATAATGAAGAGGTCTGGTCTGACCCGCACGGGGTGGGGGTATCTTCTCAAGGGAGAGCTTCTCCTGCTGAGCTAATTCTTTGATTCGGGGAAAGTCCCGCTGTAACTGTTTGGGGTTGCCCTGTACCAATACAGTTCCAGACTTATAGAGATTTATGTTAGCTGACTCAGAGTCCTCGTTGTCGAGTATCCTGAATTCCCACCCCTCAGTAACACCCCCCTCTCTCTTAACAGAGTGTGTTAATATAGCACTGTGCCATGCCAGGGGATGGTCTGTGTGAACGCTGAGGTTGCTGATATTTCCATTTTTATTTATATTTTATTTTATTTCACCTTTATTTAACCAGGTAGGCTAGTTGAGAACAAGTTCTCATTTGCAACTGCGACCTGGCCAAGATAAAGCATAGCAGTATGAGCAGACAACACAGAGTTACACATGGAGTAAACAATTAACAAGTCAATAACACAGTAGAAAACAAAGGGGGAGTCTATATACAATGTGTGCAAAAGGCATGAGGAGATAGGCAAATAATTACAATTTTGCAGATTAACACTGGAGTGATAAATGATCAGATGGTCATGTACAGGTAGAGATATTGGTGTGCAAAAGAGCAGAAAAGTAAATAAATAAAAACAGTATGGGGATGAGGTAGGTGAAAATGGGTGGGCTATTTACCAATAGACTATGTACAGCTGCAGCGATCGGTTAGCTGCTCAGATAGCTGATGTTTGAAGTTGGTGAGGGAGATAAAAGTCTCCAACTTCAGCGATTTTTGCAATTCGTTCCAGTCACAGGCAGCAGAGTACTGGAACGAAAGGCGGCCAAATGAGGTGTTGGCTTTAGGGATGATCAGTGAGATACACCTGCTGGAGCGCGTGCTACGGATGGGTGTTGCCATCGTGACCAGTGAGCTGAGATAAGGCGGAGCTTTACCTAGCATGGACTTGTAGATGACCTGGAGCCAGTGGGTCTGGCGACGAATATGTAGCGAGGGCCAGCCGACTAGAGCATACAAGTCGCAGTGGTGGGTGGTATAAGGTGCTTTAGTGACAAAACGGATGGCACTGTGATAGACTGCATCCAGTTTGCTGAGTAGAGTGTTGGAAGCCATTTTGTAGATGACATCGCCAAAGTCGAGGATCGGTAGGATAGTCAGTTTTAGTAGGGTAAGCTTGGCGGCGTGAGTGAAGGATGCTTTGTTGCGGAATAGAAAGCCGACTCTTGATTTGATTTTCAATTGGAGATGTTTGATATGAGTCTGGAAGGAGAGTTTGCAGTCTAGCCAGACACCTAGGTACTTATAGATGTCCACATATTCTAGGTCGGAACCATCCAGGGTGGTGATGCTAGGCGGGCATGCGGGTGCAGGCAGCGATCGGTTGAAAAGCATGCATTTGGTTTTACTAGCGTTTAAGAGCAGTCGGAGGCCACGGAAGGAGTGTTGTATGGCATTGAAGCTTGTTTGGAGGTTAGATAGCACAATGTCCAATGACGGGCCGAAAGTATATAGAATGGTGTCGTCTGCGTAGAGGTGGATCAGGGAATCGCCCGCAGCAAGAGCAACATCATTGATGTATACAGAGAAAAGAGTCGGCCCGAGAATTGAACCCTGTGGCACCCCCATAGAGACTGCCAGAGGACCGGACAGCATGCCCTCCGATTTGACACACTGAACTCTGTCTGCAAAGTAATTGGTGAACCAGGCAAGGCAGTCATCCGAAAAACCGAGGCTACTGAGTCTGCCGATAAGAATATGGTGATTGACAGAGTCGAAAGCCTTGGCAAGGCTAGTATAATAGTCAGCAAGAAGTCTCTCCTGATTTTCCATAAGGAGCTTCATTTTGTACTCTTTTTTTGTGTTACTATTCTTTATATACAAAGGGTACTGTATTTGAATAACCTCTGAACAGCAGCAGGCAGCTTCTAAGGCCTCTCCATTTGGTTGGAGTAGACTGTGTGACTCTCCTGCCATTGTTGGGCTAAAGGGCTTTGACACCTCTCACTTTACACGTCAGTGCTAATTGAACTTGTATCAAGCTTGGCAGCCTTAATTTAGCATTCAGTCCTTATAAAGTAATGTAATGTATTTTTCTTCTTGGCTTTTGGAAATAAAATATAGCTTCAGACTAAACATCACTCACTCAGTTCCAGGTTGGATGGTTTTTTCAGGTTTCTGTTGTTTCCAGAGCATTTGCTGTATAGCGTTGGAATAATAATATTTGGTAGTTGTAGGCCTTCCATGTGATTCCATAATTCCGTCCAAATCAGGTTGTACGTTTGAGTTTTGATTTGGAGTGAAGTTAATGTTGTAGATTGTAGCATCCTGTATATGTACCTGACAAAAAAATCCAAGTTTATCTAACTCTATCTAAAAAATGCAGGAGCTCATCTGCTCATGACACCTCTATTTGTCTCTCTCTGTGTCTCTCTCTCCATGTGTGTCTCTCTCTGTGTCTCTTCTCTCCTTCTCTCTGTGTCTCTTTCTCTACTTTCTGTGTTTCTCTGCCTCTGTTTCTCCAACCTCCCTCTGTGTCAATTCAATTCAATTCAATTCAATTCAATTCAAGGGCTTTATTGGCATGGGAAACATGTGTTAACATTGCCAAAGCAAGTGAGGTAGATAATATATAAAGTTAATATATAAAGTGAAAAACATTAAAAATTAACAGTAAACATTACACATACAGAAGTTTCAAAACAATAAAGACATTACAAAATGTCATATTATATATATACAGTGTTTTAACAATGTACAAATAGTTAAAGGACACAAGATAAAATAAATAAGCATACATATGGGTTGTATTTACAATGGTGTTTGTTCTTCACTGGTTGCCCTTTTCTCGTGGCAACAGGTCACAAATCTTGCTGCTGTGATGGCACACTGTGGAATTTCACCCAGTAGATATGGGAGTTTTTCAAAATGGGATTTGTTTTCGAATTCTTTGTGGATCTGTGTAATCTGAGGGAAATATGTATCTCTAATATGGTCATACATTGGGCAGGAGGTTAGGAAGTGCAGCTCAGTTTCCACCTCATTTTGTGGGCAGTGAGCACATAGCCTGTCTTCTCTTGAGAGCCATGTCTGCCTACGGCGGCCTTTCTCAATAGCAAGGCTATGCTCACTGAGTCTGTACATAGTCAAAGCTTTCCTTAATTTTGGGTCAGTCACAGTGGTCAGGTATTCCGCCGCTGTGTACTCTCTGTGTAGGGCCAAATAGCATTCTAGTTTGCTCTGTTTTTTTGTGAATTCTTTCCAATGTGTCAAGTAATTATATTTTTGTTTTCTCATGATTTGGTTGGGTCTAATTGTGCTGTTGTCCTGGGGCTCTGTAGGGTGTGTTTGTGTTTGTGAACAGAGCCCCAGGACCAGCTTGCTTAGGGGACTCTTCTCCAGGTTCATCTCTCTGTAGGTGATGGCTTTGTTGTCTCTCAGGCTATGGCAGGCAAAAACATATTTGGCTGCAAGAGGAACCATTGCTACTTCGCCCATGAGTATTTTTTGTTTTTCCTCTGGGTTTAATAAGTTCAAATGTGCCTTTACCTCATGAAGCTGGTTGAGAGAATGCCAAGACTGTGCAAAACTGTCATCAAGGCAAAGGGTGGCTACTTTGAAGAATCTAAAATATAACATATTTGAGATTTGAGATTTTTTTTTAAATTGTTACTACATGATTCCATTTGTGTAATTTCATAGTTTTGATGTCTTCACTATTATTCTACAATGTAGAAAATAGTCAAACTAAAGAAAACCCTTGAATGAGTAGGTGTGTCCAAACCTTTGACTTGTATAAGATATGGATGGACGTTGAATACTGACCTGTACTGTACCACAGGTGACCTGGCTGGGTATGAGAGCCCTTCCGTTGAACGCCAAAATGGCCAGCTGAGTATTTATTAAGGCTTGAAGGTGAGTTGCCAAGAAGTGTTCCTTCAGTCTGTAAGGGTCAGATGAAAGTATCACATACCAATCAACAAAATCAGAGAGCTATTTCAGTAAATCACATGCTTTCAATCGTGTCCGATTACCATTTAATAGTGATTTTTTGTCATCGATCTACACAAAATACTCTATAATGTCAATGTGATAAGAAAATTCTACACATTTCATTAAATAGCTAAAATATTGCAGACAGGACCGGCTCCATAGCATTAGCGACATAAGTGACAACTTAGGGCCCCCAGAGCATTTTTTTTTTTTAGGAAGTCAGTCGGGGTCTCAACTTACTGTTGAGGGTTACAGTAGTACACTGAACAAAAACACAACATGCAACATCTTCAAAAATGTTACTGAGTTAATGAAATCAGTCAATTGAAATCAATTCATTAGGCCCCAATCTATGGATTTCACATGACTGGGAACAAAGATATGCATCTGTTGGTCACATATACCTTTAAAAAAAGAAAACCAGTCAGTATCTGGTGTGCCCACCATTTGCCTGATGCAGCATGACACATCTCCTTCACATAGAGTTGATCAGTCTGTTGATTGTGGCCTGTGGAATATTGTTTCACTCCTCTTTAAATGGCGATGCAAAGTCCCTGGATATTGGCAAACTGGAACACGCTGTCGTATGCGGCAATCCAGAGCATCTCAAACAGGCTCAATGAGTATGCAGGCCATGGAAGAACTTGATATTTCAGCTTCCTGGCATTGTGTATAGATCCTTGGGACAAGGGGCCTTGCATTTTAATGCTGAAATATGAGGTGATCTTCAACACTGGGGCACCACAAGGGTGCGTGCTGAGCCCCCTTCTGTACTCCCTGTTCACCCATGACTGCGTGACCATGCACGCCTCCAACTCAATCATCAGATCACCAACAACAACGAGCTAGCCTATAAGGTGGAGGTGAGGGCCCTCGGAGTGTGGCGTCAGGAAAACAACCTCTCACTCAATGTCAACAAAACAAAGGAGATGATCGTGGACTTCAGGAAACAGCAGAGGGAGCACCCCCTATCCACATTGACGGGACTGCAGTGGAGAAGGTGGAAAGTTTTAAGTTCAGACAAACTGAAATGGTCCACCCACACAGACAGTGGATGGACCTCTTCAACCTCAGGAGGCTGAAGAAATTTGGAGTGTCACCTAAAACCCTCACAAACTTTTACAGATGCACAATTGAGAGCATCCTGTCAGGCTGTATCACCGCCTGGTACGGCAACTGCACCGCCCGCAACCGCAAGGCTCTCCAGAGGGTGGTGCGGTCTGCACAATGCATCACCGGGGGATAACTTCCTGCCCTCCAGGACAGCTACAGCACCCGATGTCACAGGAAGGCCAAAATATCATCAAGGACAACACAAGGACAACAACCACCTGAGCCACTGCCTGCTCACACCGCTACAATCCAGAAGGCGAGGTCAGTATAGGCGCATCAAAGCTGGGACCGAGAGACTGAAAAACAGTTTCTATCTCAAGGCCATCAGACTGTTAATCAGCCATCACTAGCACAGTGAGGCTGCTGCCTACATACAGACTTGAAATCATTGGCCACTTTAATAAATGGATCACTAGTCACTTTAATAATGTTAACATATCTTGCATCACTCATCTCATACAGTATGTATAAACTCTGCCTACATGTACATACTACCTCAACTAATCGGTGCCCCAGCACATTGACTCTGTATCAGTACCCCCCTGTATATAGTCTCATTATTTTACTGCTGCTCTGTCACGCCCTGACCTTAGAGATTATTTTTATGTCTCTATTTTGGTTTGGTCAGGGCGTGAGTTGGGGTGGGCATTCTATGTTTTGTGTTCTATGTTTTCTATTTCTTTGTGTTTGGCCGGGTATGGTTCTCAATCAGGGACAGCTGTCTTTTGTTGTCTCTGATTGGGAACCATACTTAGGTACCTTTTTTTCTCACCTGTGTTTGTGGGAGGTTGACTTTGTTAAGAGCACTTTGCTTTTTTTTTGTAGTGTTTATTGTTTTGTTTGGCGTCATTTGGATTAATAAAGAAAATGTACGCTCACAACGCTGCACCTTGGTCCTCTCCTTTGAACAGCAGTGACATGCTCTTTAATTATTTGTTACTTTTATCTGTTTTTGAATTTTACCCCCTTTTCTCCCCAATTTCGTGGTATCCAATTGTTAGTAGTTACTATCTTGTCTCATCGCTACAACTCCCGTACAGGCTCGGGAGAGACGAAGGTCGAAAGTCATGCGTCCTCCGAAACACAACCCAACCAAGCCGCACTGCTTCTTAACACAGCTCGCATCAAAACCGGAAGCCAGCCGCACCAATGTGTCGGAGGAAACACCGTGCACCTGGCGACCTGGTTAGCATGCACTGTGCCCGGCCCGCCACAGGAGTCGCTAATGCGTGATGAGACAAGGATATCCCTACCTCCCTAACCCGGACGACGCTTGGCCAATTGTGCGTCACCGCATGGACCTCCCGGTCATGGCCGGCTGCGACCGGGTGGCACAGCTAGCACTGTGATGCAGTGCCCTAGACCACTGCGCCACCCGGGAGGCATGTGACTAATAAAATTTGATTTGATTTTTATTTTATACCATCTTGCCTATGCCGCTCGGTCATCGCACATTAATATTTATATGTGTTTATATTCTTATTCCATCTCTTTACTTAGATTTGTGTGTATTAGGTAGTTATTGTGGAATTGTTAGATTACTTGTTAGATATTACTGCACTGTCGGAACTAGAAGCACAAGCATTTCGCTACACTCGCATTAACATCTGCTAATCATGTGTATGTGACCAATAAAATGTGATTTGATGGTGGCAGATGGCACGATAACGGGCCTAAGGATCTCCTCATGGTATTTATGTGCATTCAAACTGACATTGATCAAATACAATGGTGTTTGTTTTCCATAGCTTATGCCTGCCCATACCATGACCCCACCGCCACCATGGGGCACTCTGTTCACAAAGTTGACATCAGAAAACCTTCTCGCCCACACGACACCATACACACAGTCTGCCATCTGCCCGGTACAGTTGAAACCAGGATTCATCCGTGAAGAGCACACTTCTCCAGAGTGCCAGTGGCCATAGAAGGTGAGCATTTGCCCACTGAAGTTGGTTAGGACGCCGAACTGCAGTCAGGTCAAGACCCTGGTGAGGACGATGAGCTTCCCTGAGATGTTTTCTGACAGTCTGTGCAGACATTCTTTGGTTGTGCAAACCCACAGTTTCATCAGCTGTCCGGATGGCGGGTCTCAGGTGAAAAAGCCAGATGTTGAGGTCCTGGGCTGGTGTGGTTACACGTGGTCTGTTGTGAAGCCGGTTGGACGTATTGCCAATTTCTCTAAAACGACATTGGAGAAAACTTATGGTAAAGAAATTAACATAAAATTATCTGGCAACAGCATTTGTAACTTGAGTCTGATAATTATCTGTACAAAACAGTTCATTTGATATTACTTGTGGAATATGAAAATAATTCTAGTTTCTTGAAATACTTTGCAAATATAACTGATTTCTATGTGAAAACTGAAATGATCCATTCCTTGCTTTTCAGTAGACGCTCTTATCCAGAGCATACATTTTCATACTAGTCCACCATGGGAATCGAACCCACAACCCTAGCACCATTCCCTACCAATTGAGCCACATCACCACATCACAGCATCACATACCACTTGATTTCTCAATGTACTCAATTACTGTATTATTAATTGTCTTCATGATTGTAACGGTTTTCTTGATGAGAAGGAGAGTCGGACCAAAATGCGGCGTGTCTATTGCAATCCATGTTTAATGAAGGAACACACTAAACACAAACACTACCAAAACAATAAACTTAACGAAAACCGAAACAGCCTATACTTGTGTAACCTAACACAGAACAATGACATCAGGACACTAAGGACAATCACCCACGACAAACTCAAAGAATATGGCTGCCTAAATATGGTTCCCAATCAGAGACAACGATAAACACCTGCCTCTGATTGAGAACCACTTCAGACAGCCATAGACTTAGCTAGAACACCCCACTAGCTACAATCCCCATACATACACACCACATACAAAAACCCATGCCACACCCTGGCCTGACCAAATAAATAAAGATAAACACAAAATACTTTGACCAGGGTGTGACAGAACCCCCCCCCTAAGGTGCGGACTCCCGAACGCACCTCAAAACAATAGGGAGGGTCCGGGTGGGCGTCTGTCCATGGTGGCGGCTCCGGCGCGGGACGTGGACCCCACTCAATCAATGTCTTAGCCCCTTCTCCTCGCGTCCATGGATAGTCCACCCTCGCCGCCGACCATGGCCTAGTAGTCCTCACCCAGAACCCCACTGGACTGAGGAGCAGATCGGGACTGAGGGGCAGCTCGGGACTGAGGCAGCTCAGGAGTGAGAGGAAGCTCAGGAGTGAGAGGAAGCTCAGGCAGGTTGATGAATCTACCAGATCCTGGCTGACTGGCAGATCCTGGTCGACTGGCAGGACTGGCAGATCCAGGTCGACTGGCAGATCTGGAAGATCCTGGTCGACTGGCAGAACTGGAAGATCCTGGTCGACTGGCAGATCTGGAAGATCCTGGTCGACTGGCAGATCTGGAAGATCCTGGTCGACTGGCAGATCTGGAAGATCCTGGTCGACTGGCAGATCTGGAAGATCCTGGTCGACTGGCAGATCTGGAAGAGTCTGGTCGACTGGCAGATCTGGAAGAGTCTGGTCGACTGGCAGATCTGGAAGAGTCTGGTCGACTGGCAGATCTGGAAGAGTCTGGTCGACTGGCAGATCTGGAAGAGTCTGGTCGACTGGCAGATCTGGAAGAGTCTGGTCGACTGGCAGATCTGGAAGAGTCTGGTCGACTGGCAGCTCTGGAAGAGTCTGGTCGACTGGCAGCTCTGGCTGCTCCATGCTGACTGGCTGCTCCATGCTGACTGACAGCTCTGGCTGCTCCATGCTGACTGGCAGCTCTGGCTGCTCCATGCTGACTGGCTGCTCCATGCTGACTGGTAGCTCTGGCTGCTCCATGCTGACTGGCTGCTCCATGCTGACTGGCAGCTCTGGCTGCTCCATGCTGACTGGCTGCTCTGGCTGCTCCATGCTGACTGGCTGCTCCATGCTGACTGGCTGCTCCATGCTGACTGGCGGCCCTGGCTGCTCCATGCTGACTGGCGGCCCTGGCTGCTCCATGCTGACTGGCGGCCCTGGCTGCTCCATGCAGACTGGCAGCTCTGGCGGCTCCTTGCAGACTGGCAGCTCTGGCGGCTCCTTGCAGACTGGCAGCTCTGGCGGCTCCTTGCAGACTGGCAGCTCTGGCGGCTCCTTGCAGACTGGCAGCTTTGGCGGCATCCTGCAGACAGGCAGCTCTGGCGGCTCCTTGCAGACTGGCAGCTCCTTGCAGACTGGCAGCTCATTGCAGACTGGCAGCTCCTTGCAGACTGGCAGCTCCTTGCAGACTGGCAGCTCCTTGCAGACTGGCAGCTCCTTGCAGACTGGCAGCTCTATGCAGACTGGCAGCTCTATGCTAACTGGCAGCTCTATGCTAACTGGCAGCTCTATGCTAACTGGCAGCTCTATGCTAACTGGCAGTTCTGAACAGGCGGGAGACTCCGGCAGCGCTGTAGAGAAGGAAGGCTCTAACGGCGCTAAACAGGCGGGAGACTCCGACAGCGCTGGAGAGGAGGAGGGCTCCGACAGCGCTGGACAGGCGAGGCGCACTGTAGGCCTGATGCGTGGTGCTGGCACTGGTGGTACTGGGCCGAGAACACGCACAGGAAGCCTGGTGCGGGGAGCTGCTACCGGAGGGCTGGGGTGTGGAGTAGGCACAGGATGGGTTAGACCGTGAAGGCGTACTGGAGATCTTGAGAGCGGTGCTGGCACAGGACGTGCAAGGCTAGGGAGGTGCACAGGAGGCCTGGTACGTGAGACTGGCACCATCTTCACCAGCCGACTAACACGCACCTCAGGACGAGTATGGAGCGCTGACCCAGGTGCCATCAAATCCCCGACACGCTCCGTCGGGCGAATTCCATGTTTAAAACACCAACACAGCAACTCCCTCATTTCTCTCTCCTCCAATTTCCCCATTAACTCCTTCACAGTCTCTGTTTCGCTCACCTCCAACACCGGCTCTGGTCTCCTCCTTGGCTCCTCACGATAAACAGGGAGAGTTGGCTCAGGTCTGGCTCCTGACTCTGCCACACTCTCCCTGAGCCCCCCCCCAAGAAATTTTTGGGGCTGACTATGGGGCCTCCGTCCGCGCCGCCTTGCTTGCTTCGCAAACTCCATTCTCCTATATCCTTCCGCACACTGCTCCATCGAATCCCAGGCGGGCTCCGGCACTCTCCCTGGGTCGACCGCCCACCTGTCTATCTCCTCCCAAGAAGTATAGTCCATACTGTACTCCACTTTGGGCTGTTCTTGCCTGTTGACACGCTGCTTGGTCCCTTTGTGGTGGGTGATTCTGTAACGGTTTTCTTGATGAGAAGGAGAGTCGGACCAAAATGCGGCGTGTCTATTGCAATCCATGTTTAATGAAGGAACACACTAAACACAAACACTACCAAAACAATAAACTTAACGAAAACCGAAACAGCCTATACTTGTGTAACCTAACACAGAACAATGACATCAGGACACTAAGGACAATCACCCACGACAAACTCAAAGAATATGGCTGCCTAAATATGGTTCCCAATCAGAGACAACGATAAACACCTGCCTCTGATTGAGAACCACTTCAGACAGCCATAGACTTAGCTAGAACACCCCACTAGCTACAATCCCCATACATACACACCACATACAAAAACCCATGCCACACCCTGGCCTGACCAAATAAATAAAGATAAACACAAAATACTTTGACCAGGGTGTGACAATGATGATGGGAACTCCACAGGTACAACCCTAGATGACCAGCCTATGTACAATACACTAATGTAAAAGTGGTTTGTGAGGATGGTAATACTTCAAAAAGTGGTTACTTTCGTGTTATTTGATAAAGAACAATATTTAAAATTTGATGTGGATATTTTTCACCTTTTGATGTAAATGTTTGAGGGCAGGGTTTTGTTCTATCTGGATTCCATTAGAATAACATCACAAAGGAAGGGACAGGGCAACAACTTAAAATTCCAACTATTGAATCCTACAAGATACTGTTATTGTACAACAATGTTTTTTTTGCCAAAGTGGAGATGCTGAAAATGTTTTTGTGCATAGGGAAATTTTCTGGGATCTTTTATTTCAGCTCATGAAACATGAGACCAGCACTTTACATGTTGTGTTAATATTTTTGTTCAGTGTATAATGAATAAGGTGCAAATTCAAAATTTGGTTGTGCAACAATTATTAGATTGTTATGTTAGTCTAGCCAGTTATATAAGCTTGTAGTAATAATGACAGAATACAGACCGGGCACGCACCCAGACGCCCTGACCTCCAGGGGACCCACATTGATATGTTAGTCACTCTCACTCCACTATCATTAACATGGCATGAGTCATGGCAAAATCAGTAAAATTGCTGGAAATAAGATTTAAAACTGCAAATATTTCCTTCCACCCAATTGGAAAAAAAATGGGTAGAATTGCATGAATTGTTTTTTTAATAAAAATGCTGCCCGATTTTCTCTCTGCCCGATGGCAAAATGTGTATAACTGTAGGTTTTGCTTTAAAACTGCTAAAATTTAATGAGTAGAATCTCATGAAATGTTTTATAACGTTTGTTACAAAACTCGCTTAGGGCCCCCAAAAGGCTAGTCGGCCCTGGTTGCAAAAGTATTCACCCCCTTAATTTAGGCCAGTCTAAATGAGTTCAGGAGTAAAATTTTGCTTAACAAATCGCATAGTAAGTTACATGGACTCATTCTGTATGAAATAATAGAGGGAAACTTGATTTCTGAATGATTACCCATTCCTCTGTCCCCAATACATACAACGTTTGTAAGGTCCCTCAGTCAAATATTCAATTTGCATATGCTTGACGTTAACAAAGACTGGGGAGTTGTTCAGGATGAAAAGAAACAGGATGGAGCTAAGCACAGGCAAAATCCTAGAAGAAAACCTACTTTAGTCTGCTTTATACCAGACAGTGGGAGAGTAATTCACCTTTCAGCAGGACAATAACCTACAACACACAGCCAACACCGTAGTTGCTTACCAAGAAGACAGTGAATGCTCCTGAGTGCTTACCAAGAAGACAGTGAATACTCCTGAGTGGCCAAGTTACATTTTTGACTTAAATCTGCTTGAAAATCTATGGTAAGACTTGGAAATTGCTCTCTGGCCATTATCACCAAGACCTTGAAGAATTGTTTTCATAACAATGGGAAAATATTGCACAATCCAGGTGTGCAAAGCTCTAAGAGACTTACCCAAGAAGACTCCCAGCTGTAATTTCTGCCAAAGGTGTTTCTAACATGTATTGTTTCAGGGGGGTGAATACTTACTTATCTAATCAAGGCATATTCATTTCATTTTTCTTTCATCTTGAAAAAAACAATGTTTTTTTCTTTCACTGACATTACTTAGTATTTTGTGTAGATCATTGACAAAACATGACAATCAAATGCATTTTAATCCCACTTTGAAACACAAAATCTGAAGAAATCCAAACAGGGTGAATAGGTATTCAACTGTATATATTAGTTGCCAGAACAACCTGTGGGTCACTTCCACATCCATTTGTTTGTGTAACCCACAAAAAGGTATCTCTATGGAAGCCCATTCCGCCACCATTTTTTTTTAACGGTATCTCTAAATGATAATTTTTGTATCTCAAGATTTGGAGATAGTATCTACATTAAAAGAAAATAAAATGTGGCAGGAATGAGTTTCCATCATCTCTGATGTAACCGTCCTCATGGCCATGTACTGAAGACCCCTGACCCAATTAAAATAGATCATACTGACGGTTTATCTGGTGCTGAGGGAAGTCAAAATGTGCCCGGACATTAATGAATGAGCTGAAAGGGGAAATATGATTTGATTGATCCATTGATTGACAGAGTGGATTTATAAAATACACTCTGAGCAATTTACTTGTATTTTCAACTGTCATAAACTAAAACAATCTGGATTATTTTCCTACCTGAATCCTTCATAAATGAGAAGTCTCTTTACACACTTTTTTGAACAGAAGGAACACTATTTTCCCCTTGAATTTGCACACTTAAAAAAAAAAAATCGCAAATATATTTACACCAAGGTAATGTCAAAGTTAGTCATGTATATATGTTTTATACATTTAGATGTTTTCTTCACCTATCAGAGAACTACGCCTTTGATCACACCCACATACTGTTCTCCTTCCTCCGCATGAGTTGTCAGTAGTTACACAACCACAAAGTCAAAATCCTGAAAAATACAACTCGCTTTTTGGTCTACATTTAAGGTTAGGGTTGGGCATACAGTTAGCAGTGTGGTTAAGTTTAAATTTGAAGAGGATTTGATTTGAAGAAGATAACATTCAGAAATGGGCGGTGTTTAGCCATTTGTAGCTGTGGTAACTAGTGACGACCCATTGTATGCCATGTGACCAGAGAGAGCCTTGAAATTAAAACACAAGTAATCACCGCACGGGGAAAGAGACATTCGAAGTTGCTTTATGTGCACAAGAACCCGGTGGTTTTACTAACTATATTATACTTTGTACATCAGTCGTACGTATTTGACAGGCACTGTCGACCTAATGCCGTGGTTGTCATGATTCCTTCGTTTCGTTTGTAAAGTTTTCTGGACTTGCTGGCCAGCTATCAAGCTCACTAGGTCGGCAACATTGTAGCCTGCTGTTATCGCTTCAACAATCTCCCCCCCCCCCCCCCCCCCCCGCTGGAGATCTGCGACTGTTGCAAGTAGTTTTTGGGCACTTCGGTCAAAATAACCATGAATGGAGGAGGCTGTCACATGAGTGGCGAAGGAGGTGACAGTCGCGGGGGTGAATCTGGATCAAGACCCACTATCACGCTAGAGGACTTGGATGCCTTCAACGAGGATGACTTCGATTCAGACCTCTGCAGAAGCGGGGGGGCGGATGGGGTAAACGATGCTATGGAAGAAGAGGGTCAGGATCGCCTGTTAAACTACTGGCAGGACATTGGCAGAGAGCATCATGTTCAAATTCCCCAGGGTAAGAGGGGGGGGGGAGATAGTTGCTCTATGGTCGAAATGCAAGCATGCACACAACGTTTGAATCACTCCTTGCTCCCCTCGCAGACTGACAAACGCCTGGTTTATTCGAACGCTACTTGAACCACTATCCTTTACAGCGTGATGTGTAAGTGGGGAAAACGCCGTAAGTGAAGTCTGTATTTACATGTAAACCATTTTGATTTTAAATCATTTCTGGCCCATTATGGCAGAATATGACTTGGACCAGCAACACAAGATGAACACAATTTCTCATCAAGCATACTAAGTACACATTTCTATTGGCACAGGCACATGTTATTATGTAGTATAATGGACTGTGAACTCAATGTCGTTATGGACAATGTAGGTTAATTGTACAGGTCTGAACTTTTTTCACAACATTAGGGAAAGGGGACAACTCACCCTTTCAGAATCAGCTTTTGAAGGAAAAAAAAATAGACCATCAAAGTAAATGGTTAGCTGTGAGAGAAACCGTGACTGAAACTGGCCTGCACTATTCAACCTGTTGTAAGATGGAGAATAACACCTACACCTTTAGATGTTATTTAGTGGAATAGACCTAGGCCTACAGGCTAGGTAGTTCAACATTTTAGATATGCAAAAGCCTGTTTGCCCTTTCATAGTCACAAAATGGTGGGTTATAATCAGATTTGAGTGAGTTTGTTTTGTAGCCACAGCTCAGAGCTAAACAGCTGAATGGGCCTAGGTTAATTTGGTTCTAGTGCAGATGGGTACAACATGAGTATTTTACATGCTGACCAGACCACTCGCACGCGTACGTATGTTTATATTTGTCCACCCACACCAGACGCGATCAGGACACGAAGGTTTAACTATCAAAACGAACTCTGAACCAACTATGTTAATTTGGACAGGTCGAAAAGCATTAAACGTTTATGGCAATTTAGCTAGTTAGCTTGCTGTTGCTAGCTTATTTGTCCTGGGATATAAACATTTGGTTTGTTAGCGTAGCTGTTTTCCTCCAATACAGAAAGTAGATCATAGGCCACATAAGGAAAACAAACAAAAGCGTTCATTTTAGGCTAGTTGATCAGGGAGAGAATGGTGCTTGATTAAAGACTACCTCAAAGTTAATTTGTGTCATTTGGACGCAGGCCAAGGTTCTGCAGTGTACGATAACCCCAAAGCTAATTTGCGTCCAACTTGAGTGTACATTGGATTCTGCAGTGCACAGACCACCCAAAATGGTGGCAAACCTGTCCATCTGACCTAAATTTTCATATCATGTGCTTCCTTAGGGCTCTCATTGCTTCCTAAACTTCAGTCACTCGTCTAAGATAACTCAGTGAGAAAGACTTTGTCAGAAATGTAACATTCAGGCCTCCCGAGTGGCGCAGTGGTCTAAGGCACTGCACTGCAGTGCTAGCTGTGCCACTAGAGATTCTGGGATCGAGTCCAAGCTCTGTCGCAGCCGGCCGCAACCGGAAGGTCCATGGGGCAGCGCAAAATTGGCCCAGCATCCTTCGTGTTAGGGAGTGTTTGGCCAGCAGGGATATCCATGTCTCATCGCGCACTAGCGACTCCTGTAATAAAATATATACAATAAAAAGAAATGTAACATTCAATACACTAGCCTAGTCGAAATCTGTTTTTGAAATTGTCTACTTGTTTTCAAACAGATTTTTCATTTACAGTGCCTTGCGAAAGTATTCGGCCCCCCTTGAACTTTGCGACCACATTTCAGGCTTCAAACATAAAGATATAAAACTGTATTTTTTTGTGAAGAATCAACAACAAGTGGGACACAATTATGAAGTGGAACGACATTTATTGGATATTTCAAACTTTTTTAACAAATCAAAAACTGAAAAATTGGGCGTGCAAAATTATTCAGCCCCCTTAAGTTAATACTTTGTAGCGCCACCTTTTGCTGCGATTACAGCTGTAATTCGCTTGGGGTATGTCTATCAGTTTTGCATATCGAGAGACTGACATTTTTTCCCATTCCTCGCAAAACAACTCGAGCTCAGTGAGGTTGGATGGAGAGCATTTGTGAACAGCAGTTTTCAGTTCTTTCCACAGATTCTCGATTGGATTCAGGTCTGGACTTTGACTTGGCCATTCTAACACCTGGATATGTTTATTTTTGAACCATTCCATTGTAGATTTTGCTTTATGTTTTGGATCATTGTCTTGTTGGAAGACAAATCTCCGTCCCAGACTCAGGTCTTTTGCAGACTACATCAGGTTTTCTTCCAGAATGGTCCTGTATTTGGCTCCATCCACCTTCCCATCAATTTTAACCATCTTCCCTGTCCCTGCTGAAGAAAAGCAGGCCCAAACCATGATGCTGCCACCACCATGTTTGACAGTGGGGATGGTGTGTTCAGCTGTGTTGCTTTTACGCCAAACATAACGTTTTGCATTGTTGCCAAAAAGTTCAATTTTGGTTTCATCTGACCAGAGCACCTTCTTCCACATGTTTGGTGTGTCTCCCAGGTGGCTTGTGGCAAACTTTAAACAACACTTTTTATGGACATCTTTAAGAAATGGCTTTCTTCTTGCCACTCTTCCATAAAGGCCAGATTTGTGCAATATACGACTGATTGTTGTCCTATGGACAGAGTCTCCCACCTCAGCTGTAGATCTCTGCAGTTCATCCAGAGTGATCATGGGCCTCTTGGCTGCATCTCTGATCAGTCTTCTCCTTGTATGAGCTGAAAGTTTAGAGGGACGGCCAGGTCTTGGTAGATTTGCAGTGGTCTGATACTCCTTCCATTTCAATATTATCGCTTGCACAGTGCTCCTTGGGATGCTTAAAGCTTGGGAAATCTTTTTGTATCCAAATCCGGCTTTAAACTTATTCACAACAGTATCTCGGACCTGCCTGGTGTGTTCCTTGTTCTTCATGATGCTCTCTGCGCTTTTAACGGACCTCTGAGACTATCACAGTGCAGGTGCATTCATACGGAGACTTGATTACACACAGGTGGATTGTATTTATCATCATTAGTCATTTAGGTCAACATTGGATCATTCAGAGATCCTCACTGAACTTCTGGAGAGAGTTTGCTGCACTGAAAGTAAAGGGGCTGAATAATTTTGCACGCCCAATTTTTCAGTTTTTGATTTGTTAAAAAAGTTTGAAATATCCAATAAATGTCGTTCCACTTCATGATTGTGTCCTGCTTGTTGTTGATTCTTCACAAATAAATACAGTTTTATATCTTTATGTTTGAAGCCTGAAATGTGGCAAAAGGTCGCAAAGTTCAAGGGGGCCGAATACTTTCGCAAGGCACTGTATGTTATAAGATTATTCTCATAAACTGTTTCCTTTACACAGAAGCCCAGTGTACTACAGCACAGCAGTATAATTATTATTGTTCTGTATGCCATCTGAGGAAGAGAAACCGATCACTATCTTGTGTGGTCATTTATCTTGTAGGTGGCATTGTGTGACGCCAGTCTCTAACCCCTCTCTCTCTTTCCTTCCAGACATGGCCCAGCCCATCCAACAGCTCACCTCAGACACAGAGAGCACGACGGACAGGGAGAAAGTCCCCTTCACACTGATCACATGCAAAGAGAATGTAAGCTAGTCTAGCCCCCTTTGTACTCATTCATTGCTCCCTCTGTCCCCATCACCCAGTAGGAAAAGATGGACTGGCGGACAGGCTTTATCTAGCCTATCTTATATTCTCAGCTTGGTTTCTTGATTTCATTGAGTTTGAGTAAACAGGGAGCATTGTAATTAACAGTATTGATGCAAGCCTTTGAGCATTTTCATTTGAGTTAAAGAAGATGCATATGAATAAATCAATATCTACCACTCTTTTTAAATAGCTCTCTATTGCTTTCTTTATCAATAAATTCCAGGGATTGACATTAGGTGTGAAAGGTAATTGCCCGTCAGGCAAGTCAGAAGTATTTTTTTGGGGGGGGTTACCTGAAATTAGCTACAGTGCAATCGGAAATGATTCAGACCCCTTGACTTTTTCCAAAATGTGTTACATTACAGCCTTATTCTAAAAATGATTTAAATGTTTTTCCCCCCCCTCATCACACAATATCCCATAATGAGAAAACAAAAAGTATTTTGGGGAAATGTTTGAAATGTACTTAAATTATTATGGATGGGGAGCGTCGCTGCGCAGCTATTTTCAGGTCTCTCCAGAGATGTTTGATCGGGTTCAAGTTCGGGCTCTGGCTGGGTCACTCAAGGACATTCAGAGACTTCTCCCCAAGCCAGTCCTGTGTTGGCTTGGCTGTGTGCTTAGTGTTATTGTCCTGTTGGAAGGTGAACCTTCGCCCCAGTCTGAGGTCCTGAGTGCTCTGGAGCAGGTTTTCATCAAGGATCTCTCTCTACTTTGCTCCGTTCATCTTATCCTCGATCCTGACTGGTCTCCCAGTCCCTGCCGCTGAAAAACATCCCCACAGCATGATGCTGGCACCTCCATGCCTCACTGTAGGGATAGTGCCAGAGAGTCTCTTGTTTCTCATGGTCTGAGAATCCTTTAGGTGCCTTTTGGCAAATTCCAAGCGGGCTGTCATGTGACTTTTACTGAGAAGTGTCTTCCGTCTGACCATGAAGGCTTGATTGGTGGAGTGCTGCCGAGACGTTTGTCCTTTTGGAAGGTTCTCCAGAGGAACTCTGGAGCTCTGTCAGTGACCATCGGGTTCTTGGTCACCTCCCCTGAAAGGTCAGTTTGGAACGGGCGGCCAGCTCTTGGTGGTTCCAAACTTCTTCCATTTAAGAATGATTGAGGCCACTGTGTTCTTGCGGACCTTCAATGCTGCAGAAATGTTTTGGTACTCTTTCCCAGATCTGTACCTCAACACAATCCTGTCTCGGAGCTCTACGGATAATTCCTTTGACCTCATGGCTTGGTTTTTGCTTTGTCATGCACTGTCAAATGTGGGATCTTTTTATATAGACCGGTGTGTGCTTTTTCAAATCATATCCAATCAATTGAATTTACCACAGGTGGACTCCAAGTTGTTGAAACATCTCAAGAATGATCAATGGAAACAGGATGCACCTGAGCTTAATTTCGAGTCTCATAGCAAAGGGTCTGAATACTTAGTAAATAAGGTTGTTCTGTTTTATTTTTAATACATTTGCAAAAAAATTGAAAAACCTGTTTTCGCTTTGTCATTATGGGGTTTTGTGTGTAGATTAAGGAAAAATGTTTATTTACTCCATTTTAGAATAAGGCTGTAACATAAGAAAATGTGGAAAAAGGGAAGGGGTCTGAATACTTTCTGAATGCACCGTATTTACATGCAGAAATGTCATAAAGTATTGCCTGCCTTTCATCTACACATAGGGGGGCTCAACTTGCCCGACTGGCATAAATGCCATACATTTGCTGTCTTTCATTTAAAAAATGGGGAGGAACCAGAAAGATCAGCTTTGGGCTATTGGAATTCTTTGCAGTTTGGTTGTTTTAAAAACAAGTCTCAGTGCAGTCAAAAATTTGCTTTTTCTGTGTTTTTTTAAAATATATATTTCCACACCAATGTTGGAATAATACTGTAAAAATGATGACCATGCCCTTTTTGTAAGAGCTGTTTGAAAGAACACCTGACAGAACACTTCAGCCTGTTTTGGTGGGATGGAGTTTCGGCCTGCCTGGTGACATCAACAGACGTTAAATCAATAAGAGAGTTCCAAACCTCTCTGCCAACAACAGTTTTTTCAGTTTTCCCCTCCCCAGTAAGACAACTCCCAGACAGTCCTAGAAAAATTCTTGCTTGAGAAATTGCTCTTAGCTAAGAAGTTGTTTTTGTTTCTTTTTGACCATTTTAATTAAATGCAATCGCAGTAAGGTACTTAATTATTACCCAGAAATTATTTGATATATAGGTAAAAACTGCTGCATTGGACCTTTTTTAAATCATCTTCCCAATGGGGCAACTTCGGGAACAGGCTCAACTAGCATGACTGCTCAGTTCACTTGAGCCAGGCAAAAGGGCAACCTTTAATCTATCCCTGCACTTCTAGCCCTGTCTGTCATTTCTCTCTTTCTCTCATGCTCTCTCTCATTCTTTCCCTCTCTCTGCCACTCGTACCATTTTGTCCATTGTTCTGCCCTATGCATTGTCCTGTGCAGTATGAGAAGAGAGTCTACAACCAAGCCAGCTGGGCATGTATCACTGTGCGAGAGGACACGTACGAGCAGAGCATCTGTGCCGGCTTCATGAAGCTCATGAGATATATCTGCCAGCAGAATACCTCAGGTGAGTGAGCGTAGCAGATAAGGATCCATGTACAGTTGAAGTTTCCGTACACTTATGTTGGAGTCATTAAAACTATTTTTTTTTCATCCACTCCAAATTTCTTTTGAACAAACTATAGTTTGGGCAAGTTGGTTAGGACATCTACTTCGTGCATGACACAAGTAATTTTTCCGACAATTGTTGACAGATTATTTCACTTATTTACTGTATCACAATTCCAGTGGGTCAGAAGTTAAAATACACTAAGTTGACTGCCTTTTAAACGGCTTGGAAAAATCCAGAAAATGATATCATAGCTTTAGAAGCTTCTGATAGGCTTGGAGTTTTAATGACTCCAACCTAAGTGTATGTAAACTTTCAACTTCACTGTATGTATGTTCAAAAATCCAAGTTAACATTTTGACCAATCGAATGGTCAAATGAACAGACTACTCTTGGTCAACAAATATTTATTTTTGTTGGGACAGCCCTATTTGTATGTCTTTGTGTTCAGTAAGAAAGAAGTTTGAAGTAGTTTTGCAAGCCAACTTGCGTTTGCACAATGTCTGGAAGTCTATGGGTAACGCTAGTTAGTAACTTCCTTCAAACTGCATGCAGAGACAAATGGTATCCACAAGTTTCTTGGACTCTGGAGAAGTAAATAAAGGGCCTTATTGCCAAAATCCCAAAATAAAGTATCCCTTTGACTTCTGTTTGGGTCCTCCTCATCCCTCTGTGTGTGCCAGGTAACTACCTGGGTATGACCCTTCCCATTGTGACAGTGGTGAGGACTGATGACTCCCGCTCCAGCCTATCCAGAGATGTGACGGTGGCCTACTACTTACCATCCCAACACCAGGACCAACCCCCCACACCCTTTGACCCTGACATCACCATGGAGACATGGCCTGCCACCGTAATCTACAGCAGGTGAGGGGGGGTTGTTGACTGGTGTATAAAATCGACCACACAGCCATGCAATATCCATAGACAAACATTGGCAGTAGAATGGCCTTACTGAAGAGCTCAGTGACTTTCAACGTGCCACTGTCATAGGATGCCACCACTGCCACAAGTCAGTTCATAAAATCTCTGCCCTGCTAGAGCTGCCCCGGTCAACGGATGGTACAGTTATTGTGAAGCTGAAACTTGTAGGAGCAACAACAGCTCATCTGCGAAGTGGTAGGCCACACAAACTCACAGAATAGAAGTGTGTCTGTCCTCTTTTGCAACACTCACTACCAAGTTCCAAACTGCCTCTGAAAGCAACTTCAGCACAATAACTGTTTATCAGGAGCTTCATGAAATGGGTTTCAATGGCCGAGCATTCTGGTTTTGGCGGATGCCGGGAGAACACTACCTGCCCAAATGCATAGTGCCAATTGTAAAGTTTGGAGGAGCAATAATGGTCTGTGGCTGTTTTTCTTGGTTCAGGCTAGGCCCCTTAGTTCCAGTGAAGGGAAATCTTAATGCTACAGCATACAATGACATTCTAGACAATTATGTGCTTCCAACTTTGTGAGAACAGTTTTGGGAAGGCCCTTTCCTGTTTCATCATGACAATGCACAAAGTGAGGTCCTTATAGAAACGGATTGTCGAGATCCGTTTGTGGAAGACGTGGAAGAACTTGACTGGCCTGCACAGAGCCCTGACCTCAACTCCATCAAACAAATTGGGATGAATTGGAACGCCGACTGCAAGCCAGGCCTAATCGGCCAACATCAGTTCTGACCTCACTAATGCTGTTGGCGGTGAATGGAAGCAAGTCCCCGCAGCAATGTTCCAACATCTAGTGGAAACCCTTCCCAGATGAGTGGAGGCTGTTATAGCAGCAAAGGGGGGGACCAACTCCATATTAATGTTCTTGATTTTGGAATGAGATGTTTGACTAGCACATGTCCATATACTTTTGATCATGTAGTGTACACTTAATGTACAACACATTAAGAACACCTTCCTAATATTGAATTGAACCCCCTTTTGCCCTCAGAACAGCCTCAATTCCTTGAGGCATGGACTCTACAAGGTGTCAAGTGTTCCACAGGGATGTTGGCCCATGTTGACTCCAATACTTCCCACAGTTGGCTGGATATCCTTTGGGTGGTGGACCATTCTTGATACACACAGGAAACTGTTGAGCATGAAAAACCCAGCAGCGTTGCAGTTCTTGACACAAACTGGTGCGTCTGGCACCTACTACCATACCCCATTCAAAGACACTTAAATCTTGTGTCTTGCCCATTCACCCTCTGAATGGCACACATACACAATCCATGTTTCAAGGTTTAAAAATCCTTCCTTAAAACCTGTTTGGGCTAGGGGGCAGCATTTTCACGTTTGGATGAAAAGCGTGCCCAGAGTAAACTGCCTGCTACTCAGTCCCAGTTGCTAATATATGCATATTATTAGTAGATTTTGATAGAAACAACTCTGGAGTTTCTAAAACTGTTTGAATGATGTCTGTATAACAGAACTCATATGGCAGGCAAAAACCTGAGAAAAAATCCAACCAGGAAGTGGGAGATCTAAGGTTTTTAGTTTTTCAACTCTTGGCCTATCGAATACACAGGGTCTGTGGGGTCATTTTGCACTTCCTAAGGCTTCCACTAGATGTCAACAGTCTCTTTAGAACCTTGTTTGATGCTTCTACTGTGAAGTGGGTCCGAATGAGAGGGGAATGAGTCCGAGGTCTGGCAGAGAGCCACGAGCTCGTGACGCGCACTCATGTGGAAGTTGCCTCGCGTTCCATTGCTTTTCTACAGACAAAGGAATTCTCCAGTTGGAACATTATTGAAGATTTATGATAAAAACATCCTAAAGATTGATTCTATACATCGTTTGACATGTTTCTACGAACTGTAATATGACTTTTCGTCTGAACTTTTGCCTGGACCTGCCTGCACGTTCTGAGTTTAGATTGTGTACTGAACGCGCAAACCAAAAGGAGTTATTTGGACATAAATGATGGACTTTATGGAACAAATCAAACATTTATTGTGGAACTGGGATTCCTGGGAGTGCATTCTGATGAAGATCAAAGGGAAGTGAATATTTATAATGCTACAGTGCCTTGCGAAAGTATTCGGCCCTCTTGAACTTTACGACCTTTTGCCACATTTCAGGCTTCAAACAAAGATATAAAACTGTATTTTTTTGCGAAGAATCAACAACAAGTGGGACACAATCATGAAGTGGAACGACATTTATTGGATATTTCAAACTATTTTAACAAATCAAAAACTGAAATATTGGGCGTGCAAAATTATTCAGCCCCCTTAAGTTAATACTTTGTAGCGCCACCTTTTGCTGCGATTACAGCTGTAAGTCGCTTGGGGTATGTCTCTATCAGTTTTGCACATCGAGAGACTGAAATTTTTTCCCATTCCTCCTTGCAAAACAGCTCGAGCTCAGTGAGGTTGGATGGAGAGCATTTGTGAACAGCAGTTTTCAGTTCTTTCCACAGATTCTCGATTGGATTCAGGTCTGGACTTTGACTTGGCCATTCTAACACCTGGATATGTTTATTTTTGAACCATTCCATTGTAGATTTTGCTTTATGTTTTGGATCATTGTCTTGTTGGAAGACAAATCTCCGTCCCAGTCTCAGGTCTTTTGCAGACTCCATCAGGTTTTCTTCCAGAATGGTCCTGTATTTGGCTCCATCCATCTTCCCATCAATTTTAACAATTTTCCCTGTCCCTGCTGAAGAAAAGCAGGCCCAAACCATGATGCTGCCACCACCATGTTTGACAGTGGGGATGGTGTGTTCAGCTGTGTTGCTTTTACGCCAAACATAACGTTTTGCATTGTTGCCAAAAAGTTCAATTTTGGTTTCATCTGACCAGAGCACCTTCTTCCACATGTTTGGTGTGTCTCCCAGGTGGCTTGTGGCAAACTTTAACCGACACTTTTTATGGATATCTTTAAGAAATGGCTTTCTTCTTGCCACTCTTCCATAAAGGCCAGATTTGTGCAATATACGACTGATTGTTGTCCTATGGACAGAGTCTCCCACCTCAGCTGTAGATCTCTGCAGTTCATCCAGAGTGATCATGGGCCTCTTGGCTGCATCTCTGATCAGTCTTCTCCTTGTATGAGCTGAAAGTTTAGAGGGACGGCCAGGTCTTGGTAGATTTGCAGTGGTCTGATACTCCTTCCATTTCAATATTATCGCTTGCACAGTGCTCCTTGGGATGTTTAAAGCTTGGGAAATCTTTTTGTATCCAAATCCGGCTTTAAACTTCTTCACAACAGTATCTCGGACCTGCCTGGTGTGTTCCTTGTTCTTCATGATGCTCTCTGCGCTTTTAACGGACCTCTGAGACTATCACAGTGCAGGTGCATTTATACGGAGACTTGATTACATCAGGTGGATTGTATTTATCATCATTAGTCATTTAGGTCAACATTGGATCATTCAGAGATCCTCACTGAACTTCTGGAGAGAGTTTGCTGCACTGAAAGTAAAGGGGCTGAATAATTTTGCACGCCCAATTTTTCAGTTTTTGATTTGTTAAAAAAGTTTGAAATATCCAATAAATGTCGTTCCACTTCATGATTGTGTCCCACTTGTTGATTCTTCACAAAAAAATACAGTTTTATATCTTTATGTTTGAAGCCTGAAATGTGGCAAAAGGTCGCAAAGTTCAAGGGGGCCGAATACTTTCGCAAGGCACTGTATTTCTGACTTCTGTTGACTCCAACATGGCGGATATATTTTTGGGTTGTGTTGGTCTCTGAGCGCCGTACTCAGATTATGGCATGGTTTGCTTTTTCCGTAAAGTTTTTTTTTAAAAATCTGACAGCGGTTGCATTAAGTAGATGTGTATCTTTAATTCTGTGAATAACACTTGTATCATTTATCAATTATGAGTATTTCTGTAAATTGATGTGGCTCTGTGCAAATTCACGGGATGTTTGAGGTAAAGGGATGTTTTGGATATAAATATGAACTTGATCGAACAAAACATACATGTATTGTGTAACATGTTGTCCCGGGAGTGTCATCTGATGAATAATATCAAAGGTTAGTGATTAATTTTCCCTATTTCTGCTTTTTGTGACTGCTCTCTTTGGTTGGAAAATCGCTGTATGCTTTCTGTGACTAGTTGCTGACCTAACATAGTGATCTGTTCTGCTTTCGCCGAAAAGCTTTTTTGAAATTGGACACTGTGGTTGGATTAAGGAGAATTTTATCTTTTAAAATGGTGTCTAATACTTGTATGTTTGAGAAATTTGAATTATGAGATTTCTGTTGATTTGAATTTGGCGCCCTGCGATTTCATTGCTAGTGGAACCCCGTTCCTAGACAGGTTAACCTGTCTCCTCCCCTTTAATCTACACTGATTTTTGAAGTGGATTTAACAAGTGACATCAATAAGGGATCATCTGGTCAGTTTGTCATGGAAAGAGTAGGTGTCCTTTATGTTTTGTACACTCGATGTATATTTACAAAAGTAATGTTTCTATTATAATACATGGATACACATTATTATTGCTACGTGATGATGTAATGATTTAAAGTAACTGTGTAACCTTTCATCCATCTCTTTCTCTCTACCCCTGTCAGGTCGTTCAGTGGACCCACTACTGAGACCTCTATCCTAGGGGAGATCCATGCTCTGGGCGAGGTGCTGGACTCTCCACAGCTGTGTGTGAGTGAGTCCTTCATCGTGGCCGGCTATACCAGCCCCGCAGCCGCACACCGACACAACGAAGTCTGGTTCCTGGAGCGCTGCTGAAGTGGCTATGTAGCACTACATTATTAACACAAAGTAAACAAATGATAAACACTCATTACTGCGAACCAAATCGAAAGCCTCACACAAACCAAAAATAGCAGAATTTCATAAAATTGGATACAGTTTACGTCAAAGAAACGAGTACACAAGTATTTTAATTGGGCTGTGGTCTCAGGCAGATAATATATAATACAGTTTTTTACGATCACTTTGGCACAATTTCAGAACCAAAACTCAAAACGGTCATCACTTGTAACACAGGCTGTCCCATGTTCAAAACATTGCATTGTGCATTCATATATTTAATGAAATCTTGCACTTGCAAAATCATTATTTCAAATAACAAATTTATCATGAAATACCGTAGGAACATTAATTTAGATCACCCACACACAAGATAGTGAAACTATGTAGTTGGTCATACAAACATATATTGTAGTACAAAATGTGATACATGTACCATAATGAAATATGTAAATACATCACTAAAATAACTAGTAGAGCGAATACTACAGACACAGTGGAATCATTGAACAAAGAGACATTTATTGATGAAATACAATAGTCACAACAGGTTTCTTTGAATCAAAGCAAAAATAATTAGCTACAAAAAAAATAAGAAACTACAGTAAAACATCAACTGCAGTATTCCTCACCTGGCTTACTGTAAAAAGCTAAACAAAGGATTGATTACTGTACTTCTATATTTCCATCAAACCTGTCTTGTGGGTTTGGCCACAGGTTCTCATCCACATCACAATGGATGTTTTCATTAGCCAAACATCTTGGGAAGAATCTTCGGGCATGGCGAATACAGGCCTGACACAGGTTAGCCGTGATGTCATTGCATGCGTCATCCATGGCCTGGAGAAGGGTGGCTTATTCATGAGGGCACCTATCCTATACCTTCCACCACCATGTGGAGAAAAATTCCTCAATTGGGTTAAGGAGAGAATGGGGGTAAGTACAGGGTGGTAAATTGTGGTTGGGCCTGAAACCATGCTTGCACCATTTGAGCATGGTGGAACCTGACATTATCCAACACAATGACATAGGTCATGCCATCAGCTCTACAGACCTGATTTAGCTCATAAAGAAAGGTTACAAGGAGAGCTGCATTATATGATCCAATACGAGGTCTGTGTCCCACCACACCATCTTCTGATATAGCAGCACAAATGGTGACGTTGGCCCCATGTTGTCCAGGTACTTGGATGGTTGACCACTGGCCAATGACTGACCTCTCCTCCTTGTCTTGGCCAGGTTGAAGCCTGCCTCATCCAAAAAGAGGAATTTGTGATGGTTTTTGTTAGCATCCAGCTCCATCACCCTCTAAAAAGTCATTTTGGAAAGATAATTACTGATTACAATGATGTAGATTTTTGGGGGTTATTTTTCACAACAGGCATCTTGAAACTGAACATACTCGGTCCTCAGTTGCTTCACTCTGTCTGCATTTTTTTCAAAAGGCACATGGTATAGCTGGTTTAGAGACACCTGGTGCCTTTTCAGCATGCGGCTTCCACACTTTTCAACTTATGGCTTCCACATTGTTGAACATTGTCCAAGATGTGCTGCTGATTTCTGTAAGACGAATATCATTTCTGGCCAGAACCAAATTGACCACAGCCCGCTCTTATTGGTCAGTCAGAATTTTGCTTCTGCCTCCCCTATTTGGCCTAGTCTCAATTCTGCAGGGAACGTTACAGTAAGACATTACAGTAAGACAGGTAGGCCAGTTGAGAACAAGTTCTCATTTCCAACTGCGACCTGGCCAAGATAAAGCAAAGCAGTGCCACAAAAAACAACAGAGTTACACATAAACAAACGTACAGTCAATAACACAATAGAAAAATCTATGTACAGTGTGTGCAAATGTAGAAGAGTAGGGAGGTAAGGCAATAAATAGGCCATAATGCTAAATTGTAATTATTTTGCGTCTAACACTGGAGTGATAGATGTGCAGGTGATGATGTGCAAGTAGAGCTGGTCACATTACATACTCTGTGGTACACATTGGCATGCAGTATACAGTCATTTGACAATTGAGAGTAGCCTAATGTTTAGTGCATGCTGAAAACTTACTGGTTCTAATTGCAGAAAGTTCTGATGATTGAGGCCACGGTTGATCTTCTGAGGTTTGGTTGAGTCATTGTAGCTGCCTCAGTCATTGTCCTGCCATGATTTACGTCATGGTCTAGAACTATTGCTCGGATTTCATTGGACACTTTGCTGTTGTTGCCACTGTCTTGGTCCGTGGCCTTGTCCTCTACCACGTTTCCCCCACACCTCCTCAAACGAGGCCCACGACAAGCACACCTTCTGAGTAGTGGTCCCCTGCCATTCCTTTGACCACCACGTCTTCCTCGTCTTCTTCCTCCCACTGCTTGACCTCTATTGTGACCTGGATCACCTGCCAGCTCCATGTTATCTCTGTTGTTGTAGGTGGATACCATTCATTTCACTATATACCCGTACCACAATGTGAAATGAATCATCAGTATTGGAAAAGCAATTACAAGGGCCTGCATACACTCACCGGACACATTATTAGGTACACCTGTGTGTTAACGCAAATCACCTGCTCCTCCGAACAGTGAATCATGTGGCTGCCTGCAACTTAGTATATAGCGTGTATAGAGTAGAGAGCTTTAGTTGTTCGACCAAACATTAGAACGGGCAAGATGCGTAATCTAAGCAACTTTGGCCGTGGTATGATTGTTGGTGCCACATGGTGATTCCAGCATCTCAGAAACAGCTGCCCTCCTGGGATTTTTATGCACTACAGTCTAGAGTTTACAGAGAATGGTGCGATAAACAAAACACATTCAGTGAGCGGCAGTTCAGTGGGAAAAAACACCAATCTAAAAACATGGTCTGGAAAAGTGGTACATGGGACCATAGAGACTGTGTCTTATAAAGAATGATGATGAAATATTACATCCATAGATAATGTAGTCCAATTGGTTCATGTTCCAAGGTAATTGGTGTCAATGGATCTCGTTATCCTGAAACTTTCATGATCTAAACATGTAATATTGTTTGTCAGTTTCCATAAAACTCATTGAGTAGTTGTATCAATTGATAGTTAGATCATTGTAATGAAATGAATAGGCAGTCATTTCAGATGTAATGTGTGAATTGCATTTTGAAATGGTAGTACTTTAAGTTGTCATTTTGAACAGGTGATTTTAGTTCAATGAACAAATGATCTTAGCTTTGTGTATTGTATCCAAGCAATTGTAAAAAGTGTTAGATTTAAAAATGTGCATTTTGATCATCGGTTGTGAGTTGTCTAGAGTTTTGAAAAATGACATCAAGGTTCTGAAATTAGTGCCAAAGGGATTGCAACAAACTAATATATAATACTATTTGCCATTTAGCAGATGCTTTTATCCATGACCCTTGGTGTTGTAAGCCCCTTGCTCTACTGACTGAGCTACACAGGACTGCAATATGTGTCTCTCCAAATTTCGACAGCTTTCTCATCACATCAGTATGTCAATTTACTTTACTGTATTACATTTAGTTTTACAGGGACAGTTCACATTAAGTGCCTGTTTTTAGCCGGCCGGCTAATTTAACTGCAGTCCCTGGGAAGGATATTAAACACAATTTAAGATGACAAGCACACAATGAGCACATGCAGCACAGAGTACAACAGGACAAGGAAACATATGACAAGCACTCAATGAGCACATGCAGCGCAGCACAGAGTACAACAGGACAAGGAAACGTATGACAAGCAGACAGACGGAGCGTGTAGTATCGTTAAGACCGAGGTATTTCACGAGTTCAGCTCAGGAGCTCATGGTTTCTAAGGATGTTGCATTTCAGGCTATTGTCAGTGGGTGTTCATCAGCTTGGTGCCAGTCTGTTACTGTGTGTCGGCCATATTGTTGGGCAAGGCAACAGTTTTCAGTTGTTAGATACACGAGTGGTTGTACATAGCGTACCTACTATGCTGTGTGGGTGGAATATGGTGCTTTCATCATTGTAACCTCTCTGGGATAGGCGGGACGCTTGCGTCCCACTTGGCCAATAGCCAGGGAAAATGCAGAGCCCCAAATTCAAATGAAATAATAATATAAACATTTTACTTGTAAGATACCAAATTAAAGCTACACTCGTGAATCCAGCCAACATGTCAGATTTCAAAAAGGCTTTTCGGCAAAAGCATAAGATGCTATTATCTGATGATAGCACAGCCGTAAACAGAGAGAGTAGCATATTTCAACCCTGCAGGCGCGACACAAAACACAGAAATAAAAATATAATTCATGCCTTACCTTTGACAAGCTTATTTTGTTGGCACTCCAATATGTCCCATAAACATCACAAATGGTCCTTTTGTTCGATTAATTCCGTCGATATATATCCAAAATGTCCATTTATTTGGCGTGTTTGATCCAGAAAAACACAGCTTCCAATTTGCGCAACATCACTACAAAATATCTCAAAAGTTACCTGTAAACTTTGCCAAAACATTTCAAACTACTTTTGTAATACAACTTTAGGTATTTTAAACGTTAATAATCGATCAAATTGAATACGGGTCTGTTTTCAATACAGGAAGACAACAAACTCAAGCATGCTTTCTAGTCTTGCTCAACTATCAAACAATACACATAACGTGACACTTCTTCAAGATGGCCGGACTTCTTCATTACACAAAGAAATAACCTCAACCAATTTCTAAAGACTGGTGACATCCAGTGGAAGCGGTAGGAACTGCAAACAAGTCCCTTTGAAATCTAGTTTCTCAATGAAAGCTCATTGAATAGACGGTGACCTCAAAAGAAAATGTATATAATCTGAATGGTTTGTCCTCTGGGTTTTTCCTGCTACATAAGTTCTGTTATACTCACAGACATGATTCAAACAGTTTTAGAAACTTCAGTGTTTTCTATCCATATATACTAGTAATATGCATATCTTATATTCTGGTGGAGTAGCAGGAAGTTGAATTTGGGCACGCTATTTATCCAAAATTGAAAATGCTGCCCCCTATCCCAAAGAAGTTTTAATTACTAAATGAAGGCAAATTCACATGGAAATCAGAGTGGCTGTGTTCAAGACAGTTCAGTGTGTGACGTAGAAGATATTCCCATGAGACACAGGGTTTTGCATGTGGAGGAGAGCACAGTAAAAACTTTGGAAAGATGTCATTTCAGCACGTCATATTCACTTTGCCATTTGTATCAATCTATATATGATGAAATCATAGGAGATATATATATATATATACCGTTCAAAGTTTGGGGTCACTTAGAAATGTAAATTTAAAATAACATCAAATTGATCAGAAATACAGTGTAGACATTGCTAATGTTGTAAATGACTATTGTAGCTAGAAACGGCTGATTTTTTTTTATTTTTTTTTTTATAGAATATCTACATAGGCGTACAGAGGCCCATTATCAGCAACCATCCCTCCTGTGTTAGCTAATCCAAGATTAGCATTTTAAAAGGCTAATTGGTCATTAGGAAGCCCTTTTGCAATTATGTTAGCACAGCTGAAAACTGTTGTGCTGATTACAGAAGCAATAAAACTGTCCTTTAGACTATTTGAGAATCTGGAGCATCAGCATTTGTGGGTTCGATTACAGGCTCAAAATGTCCAGAAACAAAGGCCTTTCTTCTGAAACTCGTCAGTCAATTCTTGTTCTGAGAATTGAAGGTTATTCCATGCGAGAAATTGCCAATAAACTGAAGATTTCGTACAAGGCTGTGTACTACTCCCTTCACAGAACAGCGCAAACAGGCTGTGCTAACATAATTGCAAAAGGGTTTTCTAATTATCAATTAGCCTTTTTAAAATGCTAAACTTGGATTGAATAACACAACGTGCCATTTGAACACAGGAGTGATGGTTTCTGATAATGGGCCTCTGTACACCTATGTAGATGTTTTTATAGAACAATCAGCCATTTCCAGCTACAATAGTCATTTACAACATTAACAATGTCTATACTGTATTTCTGTTCAATTTGATGTTATTTTAAAGGACAACAAAAATAGCTTTTCTTTCAAAACCAAGGACATTTCTTTGTGACCCCAAACTTTTGAACAGTAGTGTGTGTGTATATATGTATATGTATATGTGTGTGTATATATATGTATATATGAGACACACACAGTACCAGTCCAAAGTTTGGACACCTACTCATTCAAGGTTTTTTCTTTATTTTTTTTACTATTTTATACATTGTAGAATAATAGTGAAAATGTCAAAACTAGAAAATAACACATTTGGAATCATGCAGTAACCAAGTGTTAAACAAAACAAAATACATTTTAGAATCTTCAAAGTATGCCTAGATGACAGCTTTGCACACTCAACCAGCTTCATGAAGAATGCTTTTCCAACAGTCTTGAAGGAGTTCCCACATGCTGAACACTTGTTGGCTGCTTTTCCTTCACTCTGCAGTCCGACTCATCCCAAACCATCTCAGTTGGGTTGAGGTCAGGTGATTGTGAAGGCCAGGTCATCTGATGCAACACTCCATCACTCTCCTTCTTGATCAAATAACGCTTACACAGCCTGGAGGTGTGTTGGCTCATTGTCCTGTTGAAAAACTAATGATAGTCCCACTAAGCGCAAACCAGATGGGGTGGTGTATCGCTGCAGAATGCTGTGGTTAGCCATGCTGGTTAAGTCTGCCTTGAATTCTAAATAAATCACAGAAAGCGTCACCAGCAAAACACCCCCACACCATCACACCTCCTCCATGCTTCACGGTGGGAACCACACATGCAGAGATCATCCGTTCACCTACTCTGCATCTCACCAAGACACGGCGGTTGGAACCAAAAATTTCAAATTTGGACCAAAAGACAGATTTCCACTGGTCTAATGTCCATTGCTCGTGTTTCTTGGCCAAAGCAATTCTCTTCTTATTATTGGTGTTCTTTAGTAGTGGTTTCTTTGCAGCAATTTGACTATGAAGGCCTGATTCACTCAGTCTCCTCTGAACAGTTGCTGTGTCTGTTACTTGAATTCTGGTGCTTTTATTTGACTGACCTTCTTGTTTGAAAGTAATGATGGACTGTTGTTTCTCTTTGCTTGTTTGAGCTTTTCTTGCCATAATATGGACTTAGCCCTATTTGGTAAAATACCATCTTCTGCATACCAACCCTACCTTGTCACAACACAACTGATTGGCTCAAACGCATTAAGGAAAGAAATTCCTCATTCACTTTTAACAAGGCACACTTGTTAATTGAAATGCATTCCAGGTGACTACCTCATGAAGCTGGTCGAGAGAATTGCAAGCGAGTGCGAAGCTGTCAAGGCATAGGGTGGCTACTTTGAATAATCTCAAATCTCTAATATATTTTGATTTGTTTAACACTTTTTTTGGTTACTACATGACTCCATATGTGTTATTTTATAGTTTTGATGTCCTCACAATTATTATATTATAGAAAATAGGGTAGGTATGTCCACTTTTGTGTGTATGTGTGTGTGTGTATGTATGTAATGTAATGTAATGTATATGACAGACAGACATGTGCTCAAATTTGTTGGTAGCCTTACAGCTCATTGAAATCATGCTTAATTCCTCCTGAAAAGTGATTAAATTAAAAGCTAATTTATCATGAACACTTGTATCCCTTTGGTATGTCATAGAATAAAGCAAAGAAGCTGTGAAAAGAGATGAATTATTGCTTATTCTACAAAGATATTCTAAAATGGCCTGGACACATTTTTTGGTAACCCTTAGAAAAGATAAATAGCTGGATTTTATTGATATTTCAAACTAATTGATTTATTTAATTAGTATCACATGTCTCCTATCTTGTAATCAGTCATTCAGCATATTTAAATGGAGAAAAGTAGTCACTGCTGTTTGGTATCATTGTGTACACCCCACTGAACATGGACCAGAGTAAAGTAGTCACTGTGCTGTTTGGTATCATTGTGTACACCACACTGAACATGGACCAGAGTAAAGTAGTCACTGAGCTGTTTGGTATCATTGTGTGCACCACACTGAACATGGACCAGAGTAAAGTAGTCACTGTGCTGTTTGGTATCATTGTGTACACCACACTGAACATGGACCAGAGTAAAGTAGTCACTGTGCACCACACTGAACATGGACCAGAGTAAAGTAGTCACTGTGCTGTTTGGTATCATTGTGGTCACCACACTGAACATGGACCAGAGTAAAGTAGTCACTGTGCTGTTTGGTATCATTGTGTGCACCCCCCACTGAACATGGACCAGAGTAAAGTAGTCACTGTGCTGTTTGGTGTCATTGTGGTCACCACACTGAACATGGACCAGAGTAAAGTAGTCACTGTGCTGTTTGGTATCATTGTGTACCCCACACTGAACATGGACCAGAGTAAAGTAGTCACTGTGCTGTTTGGTATCATTGTGTGTACCCCCCACTGAACATGGACCAGAGTAAAGTAGTCACTGTGCTGTTTGGTATCATTGTGTACCCCACACTGAACATGGACCAGAGTAAAGTAGTCACTGTGCTGTTTGGTATCATTGTGGTCACCACACTGAACATGGACCAGAGTAAAGTAGTCACTGTGCTGTTTGGTATCATTGTGTGCACCCCCCACTGAACATGGACCAGAGTAAAGTAGTCACTGTGCTGTTTGGTGTCATTGTGGTCACCACACTGAACATGGACCAGAGTAAAGTAGTCACTGTGCTGTTTGGTATCATTGTGTGCAGCACACTGAACATGGACCAGAGTAAAGTAGTCACAGTGCTGTTTGGTATCATTGTGTGTACCCCCCACTGAACATGGACCAGAGTAAAGTAGTCACTGTGCTGTTTGGTATCATTGTGTACCACACACTGAACATGGACCAGAGTAAAGTAGTCACTGTGCTGTTTGGTATCATTGTGGTCACCACACTGAACATGGACCAGAGTAAAGTAGTCACTGTGCTGTTTGGTATCATTGTGTGCACCACACTGAACATGGACCAGAGTAAAGTAGTCACTGTGCTGTTTGGTATCATTGTGTACCCCACACTGAACATGGACCAGAGTAAAGTAGTCACTGTGCTGTTTGGTATCATTGTGTACCCCACACTGAACATGGACCAGAGTAAAGTAGTCACTGTGCTGTTTGGTATCATTGTGTGCACCACACTGAACATGGACCAGAGTAAAGTAGTCACTGTGCTGTTTGGTATCATTGTGTGCACCACATTGAACATGGACCAGAGTAAAGTAGTCACTGTGCTGTTTGGTATCATTGTGTGCACCACACTGAACATGGACCAGAGTAAAGTAGTCACTGTGCTGTTTGGTATCATTGTGTGTACCCCCCACTGAACATGGACCAGAGTAAAGTAGTCACTGTGCTGTTTGGTATCATTGTGTGCACCACATTGAACATGGACCAGAGTAAAGTAGTCACTGTGCTGTTTGGTATCATTGTGTGCACCACACTGAACATGGACCAGAGTAAAGTAGTCACTGTGCTGTTTGGTATCATTGTGTGCACCACATTGAACATGGACCAGAGTAAAGTAGTCACTGTGCTGTTTGGTATCATTGTGGTCACCACACTGAACATGGACCAGAGTAAAGTAGTCACTGTGCTGTTTGGTATCATTGTGTGCACCACACTGAACATGGACCAGAGTAAAGTAGTCACTGTGCTGTTTGGTATCATTGTGGTCACCACACTGAACATGGACCAGAGTAAAGTAGTCACTGTGCTGTTTGGTATCATTGTGTGCACCACACTGAACATGGACCAGAGTAAAGTAGTCACTGAACTGTTTGGTATCATTGTGTGCACCACACTGAACATGTACCAGAGTAAAGTAGTCACTGTGCTGTTTGGTATCATTGTGGTCACCACACTGAACATGGACCAGAGTAAAGTAGTCACTGTGCTGTTTGGTATCATTGTGGTCACCACACTGAACATGGACCAGAGTAAAGTAGTCACTGAGCTGTTTGGTATCATTGTGTACACCCCACTGAACATGGACCAGAGTAAAGTAGTCACTGTGCTGTTTGGTATCATTGTGTGCACCACACTGAACATGGACCAGAGTAAAGTAGTCACTGTGCTGTTTGGTATCATTACCACACTGAACATGGACCAGAGTAAAGTAGTCACTGTGCTGTTTGGTATCATTGTGTACCCCCCACTGAACATGGACCAGAGTAAAGTAGTCACTGAGCTGTTTGGTATCATTGTGTACACCACACTGAACATGGACCAGAGTAAAGTAGTCACTGTGCTGTTTGGTATCATTGTGTGCACCACACTGAACATGGACCAGAGTAAAGTAGTCACTGTGCTGTTTGGTATCATTGTGTGCACCACATTGAACATGGACCAGAGTAAAGTAGTCACTGTGCTGTTTGGTATCATTGTGTACACCCCACTGAACATGGACCAGAGTAAAGTAGTCACTGTGCACCACACTGAACATGGACCAGAGTAAAGTAGTCACTGTGCTGTTTGGTATCATTGTGTGCACCACATTGAACATGGACCAGAGTAAAGTAGTCACTGTGCTGTTTGGTATCATTGTGGTCACCACACTGAACATGGACCAGAGTAAAGTAGTCACTGTGCTGTTTGGTATCATTGTGTGCACCACACTGAACATGGACCAGAGTAAAGTAGTCACTGTGCTGTTTGGTATCATTGTGGTCACCACACTGAACATGGACCAGAGTAAAGTAGTCACTGTGCTGTTTGGTATCATTGTGTGCACCACACTGAACATGGACCAGAGTAAAGTAGTCACTGAACTGTTTGGTATCATTGTGTGCACCACACTGAACATGGACCAGAGAAAAGTAGTCACTGTGCTGTTTGGTATCATTGTGTACCCCCCACTGAACATGGACCAGAGTAAAGTAGTCACTGTGCTGTTTGGTATCATTGTGGTCACCACACTGAACATGGACCAGAGTAAAGTAGTCACTGTGCTGTTTGGTATCATTGTGTACACCCCACTGAACATGGACCAGAGTAAAGTAGTCACTGTGCACCACACTGAACATGGACCAGAGTAAAGTAGTCACTGTGCTGTTTGGTATCATTGTGTGCACCACATTGAACATGGACCAGAGTAAAGTAGTCACTGTGCTGTTTGGTATCATTGTGGTCACCACACTGAACATGGACCAGAGTAAAGTAGTCACTGTGCTGTTTGGTATCATTGTGTGCACCACACTGAACATGGACCAGAGTAAAGTAGTCACTGTGCTGTTTGGTATCATTGTGGTCACCACACTGAACATGGACCAGAGTAAATTAGTCACTGTGCTGTTTGGTATCATTGTGTGCACCACACTGAACATGGACCAGAGTAAAGTAGTCACTGAACTGTTTGGTATCATTGTGTGCACCACACTGAACATGGACCAGAGAAAAGTAGTCACTGTGCTGTTTGGTATCATTGTGTACCCCCCACTGAACATGGACCAGAGTAAAGTAGTCACTGTGCTGTTTGGTATCATTGTGGTCACCACACTGAACATGGACCAGAGTAAAGTAGTCACTGTGCTGTTTGGTATCATTGTGGTCACCACACTGAACATGGACCAGAGTAAAGTAGTCACTGAGCTGTTTGTTATCATGGTGTACACCACACTGAACATGGACCAGAGTAAAGTAGTCACTGTGCTGTTTGGTATCATTGTGTACACCACACTGAACATGGACCAGAGTAAAGTAGTCACTGTGCTGTTTGGTATCATTGTGTACACCACACTGAACATGGACCAGAGTAAAGTAGTCACTGTGCTGTTTGGTATCATTGTGTACACCACACTGAACATGGACCAGAGTAAAGTAGTCACTGTGCTGTTTGGTATCATTGTGTACCCCCCACTGAACATGGACCAGAGTAAAGTAGTCACTGGGCTGTTTGGTATCATTGTGTACACCACACTGAACATGGACCAGAGTAAAGAAGTCACTGTGCTGTTTGGTATCATTGTGTACACCCCACTGAACATGGACCAGAGTAAAGTAGTCACTGAGCTGTTTGGTATCATTGTGTACACCCCACTGAACATGGACCAGAGTAAAGTAGTCACTGTGCTGTTTGGTATCATTGTGTGCACCACACTGAACATGGACCAGAGTAAAGTAGTCACTGTGCTGTTTGGTATCATTGTGGTCACCACGCTGAACATGGACCAGAGTAAAGTAGTCACTGTGCTGTTTGGTATCATTGTGGTCACCACACTGAACATGGACCAGAGTAAAGTAGTCACTGTGCTGTTTGGTATCATTGTGTACACCACACTGAACATGGACCAGAGTAAAGTAGTCACTGTGCTGTTTGGTATCATTGTGTACACCACACTGAACATGGACCAGAGTAAAGTAGTCACTGTGCTGTTTGGTATCATTGTGTACCCCCCACTGAACATGGACCAGAGTAAAGTAGTCACTGTGCTGTTTGGTATCATTGTGTACACCCCACTGAACATGGACCAGAGTAAAGTAGTCACTGGGCTGTTTGGTATCATTGTGTACACCACACTGAACATGGACCAGAGTAAAGAAGTCACTGTGCTGTTTGGTATCATTGTGTACACCCCACTGAACATGGACCAGAGTAAAGTAGTCACTGAGCTGTTTGGTATCATTGTGTACACCCCACTGAACATGGACCAGAGTAAAGTAGTCACTGTGCTGTTTGGTATCATTGTGTGCACCACACTGAACATGGACCAGAGTAAAGTAGTCACTGTGCTGTTTGGTATCATTGTGGTCACCACGCTGAACATGGACCAGAGTAAAGTAGTCACTGTGCTGTTTGGTATCATTGTGGTCACCACACTGAACATGGACCAGAGTAAAGTAGTCACTGGGCTGTTTGGTGTCATTGTGGTCACCACACTGAACATGGACCAGAGTAAAGTAGTCACTGGGCTGTTTGGTGTCATTGTGGTCACCACACTGAACATGGACCAGAGTAAAGTAGTCACTGTGCTGTTTGGTATCATTGTGTGCACCACACTGAACATGGACCAGAGTAAAGTAGTCACTGTGCTGTTTGGTATCATTGTGTGCACCACATTGAACATGGACCAGAGTAAAGTAGTCACTGTGCTGTTTGGTATCATTGTGGTCACCACACTGAACATGGACCAGAGTAAAGTAGTCACTGTGCTGTTTGGTATCATTGTGTGCACCACACTGAACATGGACCAGAGTAAAGTAGTCACTGTGCTGTTTGGTATCATTGTGGTCACCACACTGAACATGGACCAGAGTAAATTAGTCACTGTGCTGTTTGGTATCATTGTGTGCACCACACTGAACATGGACCAGAGTAAAGTAGTCACTGAACTGTTTGGTATCATTGTGTGCACCACACTGAACATGGACCAGAGAAAAGTAGTCACTGTGCTGTTTGGTATCATTGTGTACCCCCCACTGAACATGGACCAGAGTAAAGTAGTCACTGTGCTGTTTGGTATCATTGTGGTCACCACACTGAACATGGACCAGAGTAAAGTAGTCACTGTGCTGTTTGGTATCATTGTGGTCACCACACTGAACATGGACCAGAGTAAAGTAGTCACTGAGCTGTTTGTTATCATGGTGTACACCACACTGAACATGGACCAGAGTAAAGTAGTCACTGTGCTGTTTGGTATCATTGTGTACACCACACTGAACATGGACCAGAGTAAAGTAGTCACTGTGCTGTTTGGTATCATTGTGTACACCACACTGAACATGGACCAGAGTAAAGTAGTCACTGTGCTGTTTGGTATCATTGTGTACACCACACTGAACATGGACCAGAGTAAAGTAGTCACTGTGCTGTTTGGTATCATTGTGTACCCCCCACTGAACATGGACCAGAGTAAAGTAGTCACTGTGCTGTTTGGTATCATTGTGTACACCCCACTGAACATGGACCAGAGTAAAGTAGTCACTGGGCTGTTTGGTATCATTGTGTACACCACACTGAACATGGACCAGAGTAAAGAAGTCACTGTGCTGTTTGGTATCATTGTGTACACCCCACTGAACATGGACCAGAGTAAAGTAGTCACTGAGCTGTTTGGTATCATTGTGTACACCCCACTGAACATGGACCAGAGTAAAGTAGTCACTGTGCTGTTTGGTATCATTGTGTGCACCACACTGAACATGGACCAGAGTAAAGTAGTCACTGTGCTGTTTGGTATCATTGTGGTCACCACGCTGAACATGGACCAGAGTAAAGTAGTCACTGTGCTGTTTGGTATCATTGTGGTCACCACACTGAACATGGACCAGAGTAAAGTAGTCACTGTGCTGTTTGGTATCATTGTGTACACCACACTGAACATGGACCAGAGTAAAGTAGTCACTGTGCTGTTTGGTATCATTGTGTACACCACACTGAACATGGACCAGAGTAAAGTAGTCACTGTGCTGTTTGGTATCATTGTGTACCCCCCACTGAACATGGACCAGAGTAAAGTAGTCACTGTGCTGTTTGGTATCATTGTGTACACCCCACTGAACATGGACCAGAGTAAAGTAGTCACTGGGCTGTTTGGTATCATTGTGTACACCACACTGAACATGGACCAGAGTAAAGAAGTCACTGTGCTGTTTGGTATCATTGTGTACACCCCACTGAACATGGACCAGAGTAAAGTAGTCACTGAGCTGTTTGGTATCATTGTGTACACCCCACTGAACATGGACCAGAGTAAAGTAGTCACTGTGCTGTTTGGTATCATTGTGTGCACCACACTGAACATGGACCAGAGTAAAGTAGTCACTGTGCTGTTTGGTATCATTGTGGTCACCACGCTGAACATGGACCAGAGTAAAGTAGTCACTGTGCTGTTTGGTATCATTGTGGTCACCACACTGAACATGGACCAGAGTAAAGTAGTCACTGGGCTGTTTGGTGTCATTGTGGTCACCACACTGAACATGGACCAGAGTAAAGTAGTCACTGGGCTGTTTGGTGTCATTGTGGTCACCACACTGAACATGGACCAGAGTAAAGTAGTCACTGTGCTGTTTGGTATCATTGTGTGCACCACACTGAACATGGACCAGAGTAAAGTAGTCACTGTGCTGTTTGGTATCATTGTGTACCCCCCACTGAACATGGACCAGAGTAAAGTAGTCACTGTGCTGTTTGGTATCATTGTGTACCCCCCACTGAACATGGACCAGAGTAAAGTAGTCACTGTGCTGTTTGGTATCATGGTGTACACCCCACTGAACATGGACCAGAGTAAAGCAAAGGAGAGATTTGTCTGAGGAGATCAGAAAGAAAATAATAGACAAGCATGGTAAAGGTAAAGTCTACAAGACCATCTCCAAGCAGCTTGATGTTCCTGTGACAACAGTTGCAAATATTATTAAGAAGTTTAAGGTCCGTGGAACTATAGCCAACCTCCCTGGGAGCGGGACAAGAGGAACATCAATCCCAGATTGAACAGAAGAATAGTGCAAATGGTAGAAAAAGAACCAAGGATAACTGCCAAAAAGATGCAAGCTGAACTCCAAGGTGAAGGTATGTCAGTTTCTGATCGCACCAGCTGTCACTTTTTGAACGAAAATGGGCTCCATGGAAGAAGATCCAAGAGGACTCCACTTCTGAAAGAAAAACATAAAGCCAGAATAGAATTTGCTAAAATGCATATTGACAAGCCACAATCCTTCTGGGAGAATGTCCTTTGGACAGATGAGTCAAAACAAGCTTTTTGGCAAGTCACATCAATCAGCTCTTTTCATAGAAAAGCTTTCAAAGAAAAGAACACCATGCCTACAGTGAAACATGACTCAGTTCTGGGGCTGCATCACTGCGCCTGGCACAGGGTGCCTTGAATCTGTGCAGGGCACAGTGAAATCTGGAGGTATTCTGGAGCAAAATGTGCTGCCCAGTGTCAGAAAGCTCTGTTTTAGTCGCAGGTTATGGGTCCTCCAACAGGATAATGACCCAAAACACAGCTAATAGCACCCAAGAATGGAGAAGAACAAAACATTGGACTCTTCTGAAGTGGCCTTCTATGAGTCCTGATCTGAATCCTATCGAACATCTATGGAAAGAGCTGAAACTTGCAGTTTGGAGAAGGCACCCATCAAACCTGAGACAGCTGGAGAAGTTTGCTCAGGAAGAGTGGGCCAAACTACCTGTTAACAGGTGCAGAAGTCCCATTGAGAGATACAGAAAATGTTTGATTGCAGTGATTGCCTCTAAAGGTTGTGCAACAAAATATAAGGTTATGGGTCCCATCATTTTTGTCCATGCCATTTTCATTTGTGTTATTACTTACAATATTATGTTGAATAGAAAATGAAAAGTAAAGTCTGATTTCTATTAAATATGGAATAAACAATGGTGGATGCCAATTACTTTTGTCAGTTTCAAGTTATTACAGAGGAGATTGTGCATTCGTTGTTTTTTGTGGAGGTGTACCAACAAATTTGTGTGTACACACACACAGTATCTACCGTTTGTATACATATCTGGTTTATTATTCAACAATAAATTATTTTCACTCTACTATATGAACTGACAGTGAAGTTATGTGTAAAGACTGATACATCTGATTTGATTCATTTTAAATATGTATGTTTTGAGATTAAATGTTTACTCCGGTTGAATGGGCAGGATTTTAGAACCTCATCAGGTTCTATATAATGGTTTTATCTGATAGAAAAAGAACCCTTGGTGGTCTGGGGTGTCGTTCTCAATGCAGTTGTGATGTGGATGTTGGTGAAAGATACATCTATATTTTCTATAATAAATGGAATAACTGGGTAGCCATACGAAGACTAACATAATTATATAACCTTGTATTTGTCACTTGGTTGTTGGCCGTAGATTTGATTGATCTTCATTTTAAAGAAGTCTTCACATTTCATTCATTATATCCCTGGTTGTCATTATAGTTTTCTTGCCTTAAACCAGTGCTTGACTTGGGCAGGAGCTCACCGGAGCTGGGTACCAGCACCTCAAATGTTCTACTGCTTGAGCTCCTGATCCTCTTATAGAATATTAGCTCAAAAGTATTGTGGAGCTCCTGCACCTACATTTAAACAGTACAGGCATCCAAAATGAGTACTGACACTTATTCCAGTCCAAGTCAAGCACTGCCTTAAACAGTCTGTAGTTCTCAACCTACTGTAAGCGTTCATTTGGCCAAGTCTTGTTCATTTTAATATGTGAGTCTTCTGACAGGAGGAACATGAGGTTTCCTGAGTGTCCTGTCAAAACGTCACAATGTGTACCTGTAATACTTTCCTCATTACATTGTGTTCCAATGTGTGTTTAAATGCAATCATTATATGATCTGACAATATGATTTATCATTTCCCCCCCGCCCCCCAGACAGACACACAGCTAGTTGTCAGTTGAGTTATGGTTTTACTCTGATGCTCAAAGTTTAGTTCTAATTCCTGTTTTCAAAGTGTTTTATATTTTCATCAGTAGAGTCACGCTATATCATTTGGGCCTAAACCAGGTGTTTATAACCTCCAATTAATGTGTTCTGTTATATGTATTTCTTGACTATTTCAGCTACAAGCTGTATAGATTTCAGCTACAAGGAACCAATGCAAAAGTGGACATTGTAACGTGTCTATTTTAATTATTGCAAAAGATAGACAACTTTTTATTTATTTATCTGTGCCTCTTTTTCACTGAATACAATGATTTATGCACTGCAATACGGAGGATCAGCACCCAAATGTTGCAAATAGTTTTGAAAGGGATTCAATGATTATACAAACTAAAATGTGCTTCCATCAAATACACAATGGGGCTGAGGAAAACAGGGATGTCTAAGAGGGGATCTGGTGAGAAGAGCGGGATGAGAATCAGATGATAAAAGGCTTCAGTTTAGCCCACACATTGATGGTCCCTCTGTCACTGAAAAGGCGCTGCATGGTCAATGCAATGTCTGCATTGGCACTGCAGCATTTACAGTGATACGACCTCTGGAGAAGTCAGGGCATTCATACTTTTTGCGCTGTGTGGAGCAAGACGTTTTCAAGGAAGTGATTTCGTGTTTATACAGGACCTCCCGCCCTCACCTACTGTCAACCAATCATGTCACTGCGGTGCTACACGGAGCCATCTGCATTGTTACAGAATTTGAGAGGAGCACAACGATGCAGTACGGAGCTCAATTTGGCCTCTGCGTGCCTCTGCAGGCTCCGCTGCATAAGTCTCTATCCTGCCTTTGTTTTTGGTGCCAAAAGTCATCTTGCGGACCAGTGGTCTTGCTTGACAGATTTCCCATCAATCAGTTTAGTAGCTACTTGAGACCGACTTAGCAGAGAACATAAGTTATGTACCTAACTATGGATCTATGAAACCGAAGGATGTCCGTGACAAGTAAGTGTTACAGTCCTCACAGTAAATGATGCCTTGCATCAGCCAATCATCGAGACCATATCAAAAACGTAATGCCCTATGACCTAGAAGCGGGATTTACCTCATCCTCTTTGCCTGGAATGCTGGAAACAGGTTCCCGAGCGGGAAAAAATGACAGCCACAGTCGAGGCCTCCGGTCTCATAGATCCATAGGTATGTACATAAATCTATTTCGACCTCACTCAGACCATCACTGTTAAGTGTTATAGTCCTTACCTTAGATGATTGTGTCAACAAGGTCGCGAGGAACAGAGGATTCCCCATCTCCAACACCTCAGCAGCGAGCAAGATGGCGGAGCTCAGAAGAGCGAGAGTGATACGTAGTAAATGTCCATGGCGAGGACCGTTTGGCAGATGAAGTAGCACCTTTCAGGGCCGCTCCAAGATGTGGCCACACCTCCTGGGGCTAGTTGACCCTGACCCATGTAAGCCTGGGAGATGGTATCGAACATCCAATGGGAGAGACGCTTTTTAGAGACCGGCAGGCCAAGCTTCTTTCCATCGTAAAACACAAACAGTTGTTGGGTGCGTTTCAGAGATTGCATCTTGGACATGTATGCCCGTAGCACCCTGACCAGGCACAGGGAAAGCAAGTTTTCGTCCTCGCCAGATTGGGGCATTCTGTCCTCTGCTTGCACTATCTCCACCAACTGGTTAATGTGCTGAGAGGAAAGCACTTTAGGTAGAAAGGTCAGGCTCTGCAGCATGGACACGCCCATGTCCTCAGCCTTCCACCTTAAACAGTCCACACTTACAGAGAGGGCATGTAGCTCGCTTACACGCAAAGAGACCAAGGAGAAAAGCAGTTTTTAGGGAGAGAGATTTCAAGTCAGACTGAGCTATCGACTCATATGGAGGCCTAGCCAGGGCCCTTGGGACCAGGGCCATGCAGAACGCGGGCTGGGTGTAGCCTCCGGACACCCTTCAGAAACTGCGACACAAGAGGATGACTGCTCAGCTTGTGGCCATCCACCATGTCATGAGAAGTTTAAATAGAGGCCTGTCTTGCTAATGTCCAGATGGGACTGGAGAAAACAAAGGACGAGGGACAGGACAGGTATCTGGGTCTAGCTGTCTAGCGTCACACCAAGAGGAGAATAGTCTCCATCTGAGAGCATAAAGCAACTGAGTGGATGGGGCTCTCGCTATTCTAAGAGTCTCATGAATAGCCACAACTAGCTCCTGAGAGATAGACTTGTCATTGGCCATACCCACAGCTGAAGGGAAGCGGGGTTGGGGTGCCAAATCAGGCAGGAGGTATGGCCTGGTTGGAAGAGGCCAGAGTGACCCCCACACCAGTTGAAGAGCTCCAAGAACCAAGGTCTGCCTGGCCATCTCAGCGCTTCTGATAGGACCCTGTGGTGTCGATGCTTTATCCGATGAAGAACCTGAAATCAGAGGCAACGGGGGAAAAGCGTACAACAACACTTTAGGCCACTCTTGAGACAGAGCATCCAGGCCAAGAGTGGCCCTTAGACCCCTCAGAGAGCATGGAGTCACACGGTACATATAAAACCAAGGAGGTACTGAATGGAAAAATAGACCAACCGACTATGAATAGTGCGGTTAGTCCCGTGAGGGAGCTAACTAAATTAACCTACTGACAGGAAAGTTAGGGAGTGAACGTTATTTATAATAAGGGTTACATGGAGAAAATCAAAATGTCCCTCCCTTCAGCAAAATATATTTCACCTAAACCCTCCCAGAACGCTTGAAAGAAAACAAGTGACCCTCCTGCCCTTATACCCCAAATAATAATTCAAACAGAGTGGGTAGCAGTGAACAGGGGTAACGTTTACCCTTACTTCTTGGTCAGAACAGAGCCTTAGATATGCAGTTTTAGAAACTGCTCTTGGATCTGTAAGTGGCAATGCAGGAATTTTGATAGCACACAGGGTTGTGGGCCAGAAGGTTGTGGGTTCGCAGACCATCGTAGACAAGAGTAGGGGTGGAGAGATCCCTTTTATAATAAAATCATTGCATGCATGAATCTATCATTGTATTTGCAGGTCTAAGAAAAATATGGCCTTTTATAAACATTTTATGCAATTCTACGTCATTTTACATATTAGCAGAATATTTTTTTAATACCACACAAATTACCGAAATTACAGGCTCAGAATGGACAGGGAGATGGGCCTATGGGTTCATCTTATCATATTTCTCCAATGCCAAATCAGTGTGTCCTTGTTTGCAATGAAAATGTCGATGTTTGCAAATAATTAAATCTGAAATGTCATTAGGAATCTGAGCATGGTACTTTCAAAAGTTAGACCTACCTACTCAGAGAAATGTAAGCTTTAAAGCTACAATATGTAACTTTTTGGGCGACCCGACCAAATTCACATAGAAATGTGGGTTATAGATACAGTATGTCCTTCTCATTGAAAGCAAGTCTAAGAAGCGGTAGATCTGTTATAGGTGGCTATTTGTATGGTTCCTGTGCTTACATTTCATTTTGCGTCTTTTACTTTCAGTTTTGCACACCAGCTTCAAACAGCTGAAAATACAATATTTCTGGTTATGGAAAATATATTTCACAGGGATTCTCTCCACAATGACTGTTTGTTATGTCACATAAACTGAAATTAGGAAAACTATTTGAATTTTTGCAACCAGGAAATGGCATAGCAATTTATGCATAGTGCACCTTTAACTGCTGGGTACCCTCCTTCCATGGCATAACCTAAGCCTTGCGTTCTTATGTTTGTATTCTTTCGCGAAGTTGATTGTAGGTGGACTTGATTCATCAGCCCTGGCAAAGTGTTCCCATTTTGAACAATTTCATGTGTCTGAAGTTGGAACTCCTAACTGCCTACCCGGCAGGCCTAGAGAGCAAATCAAGTGCATCTTAAGTTCTCCCGCTGGCCAATCCGATAGATCAGATCACAGTGTCTGGAGTTTCCTCGAGACAAAGACAGTAAAAATAAACCTCGAACGCACAGCAAAGTTGATACTGTGAGAATTCAAAACTTTTAAAACTATGACTATAGAGAGACTCAACGAATACAGCAAAGAGCGCTGTTTTTAGGAGTAAATTCATGTTTAAATTGTTATTCAGCGCTGTCAACACTTTTATAATCCATAAAATGCGCCTATTCCAGGACTGCAGCTGCAATGAATGAGTATAGCAAAGTGGGAACAACTTGCGTTGTTATATTAGCGGCTATATAGAAATATAGAAATAATGCAGTGCGACTTTCGCCATCAGTTGTGTTCTCGTTTCTCAGCGGAGGGAGTGAGAGAGGAGGGACGGTGAGTTGAGAGGCAGTCTCATCTCTGCCCCCTCCCTCAGACTGACCATCACATGCAGGCCATCAGTCCAGTAAAAAAAAGTATTATGTTCACTCAGCTGGGCCTCACAAGTAATACAACATATTATCTATTACCATTGTGATCATATAACATTTTTTTTTCAAATATAATTTCAAAATGGTCGAGAAGAACAACATCTTCAGAGTAATTCAAGCAAAGCCAGTATGCGGTGATAATGTATTGGGCCTATAGCTTACTGCAGAAACCTTCAATGCTACAGAACTGTTTCTAATTGGTTAATGTTGCAAAGGCTTACGTTTTTATAGTCATATTTTTAAAATATGAATGGTAGATCTAGACTTGCTTTTTGACAAAGAAAGTGATCTTGACACAGAAAAGGTTGGTGACCACTGCTTTATATAATCGGATCCGTTTTATTTTCTTCTAAATCTTAAGCTAACAAGGGGTAGGCCTGTGACTTTAGCCAATTTCTTCTTAAAAAAAGAACTAGGCCTATGGCATACCATCTCATACCCGCTTAATACGAGTCTTGGTTTTAACTTAACACCTTCACTGACACGGAGGTCGGCTATTTAACGAGTGGTATAAAGTACTTAAGTAAAAATAATTTTGAGTACAACTTAAGTCGTTTTTTTGGGTATCTGTACTTTACTTTACTATTTATATTTTTGACAGCTTTTACTTCACTACATTCCTAAAGAAAATGATGTACTTTTACTCCATACATTTTCCCTGACACCCACAAGTACACAAGTTACAATTTGAATGCATAGCAGTACAGGACAAAGGTCAATTTCACACACTTATCAAGAGAACGACCCTGGTCATCCCTACTGCCTCTGATCTGGTGGACCCACTAAACAAAAATGCTTCCTTTGTAAATTATGTCTGAGTGTTAGAGTGTGCCCCTGAATGTAAAAATAAATTTAAAAAATAATAAAAAAGGAAATTGTGCCATCTGGTTTGCTAAATATAAGGAATTTGATGTATAGCATTTACTTTTACTTTGTACTTTTACTCAAGTATGACATTTGAATACTTATTCCACCACTGTACTTAAGGACTTTTGAAATATGATACTTTTAGACTTTTACTCAAGTAGTATTTTACTGGGTTACTTTCATTTTTACTTGAGTTATTTTATATTAAGGTATCTTTACTTTTACTCATGCATGACAATTTAGTAATTTTTCCACCTCTGAGAGTGCATGGTGGGTGAGGGAAATGGCTGACAAATCTATGGATATAGGATCCTATAGCCTAAGTTTGTCTGTCAAACAGGTAGTCCCTCGAATTTGCCTACGTTCAGCACCATGAGCTGTCCATTTCCGATTGATTGTGCCGCGGCTGCTGCTTCAAGTGTCAACACCACAATGTGAGTTACTTGAATCTGGCTTATTTTGAGGTCAATAACTCTGATAAATAGGCCCTAAATCATGGGCAAGAAACATATTGTTTTTAATCAAATCTATTATAGTAGTTGCAAGCTTTCAAAGTTGACCTCTGATCCTCCTCCTCATCTTTGCGCTCTCCTCAAACTGAACAAACATAGGTTAGGCTAGTCCGCACGCAAGACTAGGCCTAATCAACAAAAAAATTCAGGATGAAGCCTTTGACTCTCCTCCTGAACTGCCACTGTAGGCCTACACAGCACCACCATTGGTTAGGCAGCACACAAAAACGTTTTTGATCAGCGAGAGTTGAGCAGGCCGGGCTCAGGGTTGGAATATCCATTGCAGTGTGTAATGCAGCCTAGTTTTATTTACACCATCCCAGCAGAAACACTACATGACCAAAAGTATGTGGACACCTGCTAGTCGAACATCTCATTTCAAAATCATAGTCATTAATATGGAGTTGGTCCCCCCTTTGCTGCTATAACAGCCTCCACTCTTCTGGGAAGGCTTTCCACTAGATGCGGGGACTTGTTTCCTTTTCAGCCACGAGAAATAGTGAGGTCGGGTCCTGATGTTGCGCGATTACGCCTGGCGCACAGTCGGCATTCCAATTCATCCCAAAGGTGTTCGATGGGGTTGAGGTCAGGACTCTGTGCAGGCCAGTCAAGTTCTTCCACACCAATCTTGCTTTGTGCTGAAACAGGAAAGGACCTTCCCCAAACTGTTGCCACAAAGTTGGACACACAGAATCGTCTAGAATGTTTTTGTATGCTGTAGCGTTAAGATTTCCCTTCACTGGAACTAAGGGGCCTAGCCCCAACCATGAAAAACAGCCCCAGACCATTATTCCTCCTCCACCAAATTTTACAGTTGGCACTATGCATTGGGGCAGATAGTGTTCTCCTGGCATCCGCTAAACCCAGATTCGTCATTCGGACTGCCATAGTGAAGTGTGATTCATCACTCCAGAGAACGCGTTTCCACTGCTCCAGAGTCCAATGGCGGCGAGCTTTACACCACTCCAGCCGACGCTTGGCATTCTCATGACGATCTTAGACTTGTGTGCGGCTGCTTGGCCATGGAAACCCATTTCATGAAGCTCCCAACAAACAGTTCTTGTACTGACGTTGCTTCCAGAGTCAGTTTGGAACTCGGTAGTGAGTGTTGCAACCGAGGACAGGCAGTTTTTACACGCTTCAGCACTCGGCTGTCCTGTTCTGTAAACTTGTGTGGCCTACCACTTCGCAGCTGCGCTGTTGTTGCTCCTGGACTTTTCCAGTTCACAATAACAGCACTTACAGTTGACCAGGCAGCTCTAGCATAGTGTGGCTGAAATAGCCAAATCCACTCATTTGAAGGGGTGTCTACATAATCAACGCAACATTGACATTATCCATCCCCTGGTTAGCCACTATTGGCTTCAAAAGCCAAACCTAACTCAATGTTTTCTAATTAGTATCCAGTAATATTGCACCTATCTGTGTGGTGCGCACATTTGTCTATGACTCCGTGTGTAGCCAGTTGATGTGATAAACGTTGTGGGTTGAAAACCTTCTCAATTAAATGTAAACTGCAAAGTTGGATTACCTGGTAGTAGTATATCATGAGTAAGTATATTATTTGTATCTACTATTTGTTATTTGCAAACTTTGCCATGAAATGAGCAGCAGCAGTACAGAACCATTGCTAGACCAGCGTGGAGAGAGAACTCGATCCTTTGGAATACAGCGATACTAGCGTTTATTTCAGAGAGCGCTCCGTAAACCACGTCCCAGTGGGCAGAGCTAGCTAGGCATGTTGCACTGGGACGTGTTTTAATATGAGGGAAAGCATCTAATTTTAGTATAGGTCCGCCATGGTTCTGTGTAGCCCAGTTATGCTAATATATTTGAGATCATTTCGTTTTTGACTTCATCAGTAAATTATCTTCGAGTAGTAAACAAGGAAACAACAACGTTGCATACCAGAGAGGGGCATACTAGAGGTGGGTATCATTTACTACCTACATTATTGGGATTATCTGGTTACAACCAGTAGCTAGGTTTCCATCCAATTGGTGACAGATTTTCATGCGAATATTCTAAAATCTCGTTGCTGATAAAAACCAGTGCATGATGACATATTGCACACAAAATGTCATTTTTCGATTAAGTTTTCATGTACCAAATAAAAATCTAAAGTTCATTGTGTTTCCATCGCATTTTCAACTCTACCGAAAGTTTTGTCACAAAAACTGTTACATTAAATAGCAAATCAGTAGCGGTGCGTGGGTAAAATCACTGGGGAAGCCAAGCCAGAAACACATAGCCATATTACAACCTACTGTATGTGTTGTGATAATTGTGTTGTTTGCTCTATAACCTGTTAGTTCATATCCCTTGCCACCGTGATATATAGGTCTAAAGCCGAGGCAATAAGAAGGCAGTTGCAGTATAAAACCAGACAGCAACCTCTGTCCTGTGAAGTCCACAAAGCATATTGCATATAACAAACAGTTACTGTACATGACATGTCAAGCAAAGTTCATGCTTTTTACATTTCAGACCACTAAACAACTGTTGATTTAGAACCACAGAGAGTTACAGCAAGTCGCAAAGAAAACAGGAGCTGCCTCCACTATTTCAGCACCATTTCAACTTAAACATTTCAACATAATCAAATCACCTATGCTTCGTCTTACACAGTGACAACTAAAATATACCAAAAACTACTTCAACAATCAACATAAACTAATGATGTGGCTGTCCATTGTTCTGATTTGTGTGTGTGTGTGTGTGTGTGTGTGTGTTCGTGTTCGTGTGCGTGTGGCTACATATTGAACATCTATCCTCTCAGGCCAGGGGCACAATATATGAATTTATGGTTGGATCAGAATAGCTGTTATAATCATTGGCCAGTATGTATAATTATTAAGTAAAACCACAAGTCCAAATCCCTCTCTCCATCCATGGCTAATTTAGGAAAGGGCCCATTTTAGCTAGCTAGCCACCGGAGGACAACAACCCAACGAGATGCACAGTGAGTTTCTGCCAATAACGTATGCTCTTGATGTGATGAGATTAGAGTGATGCCAAATCTAAACTGCTTTACCTTGACACTTTTCTTTGGTGCGCCAGGACCATTCATAGTTGAGCTCTCTCAGTTTAGCTCAACGCTGATTGGCTATTATGTTTACTATCTAGGGAGGCCAAATGCTGCTGGCTTCGCTTGCATTCAATGCTATGGGCAGCAACAATGTTTTTGCTCTTTTGGACCAGGCAGCATCAGATAAATGGCCTACACATAAACAGAGAGAGGGGCGCTGTTTCGCTTGCTTGGATGCTTTCTCCGGTGAGATACATTCAGCCTCTTGCGAATTGAAGGAAAATTATGAAACACTGAGAGATGAAAGATCAATTATAATTGACACAAGTTGTTGCAGTAGTAGGTAAGACAATGGATCTAGAGCTGTACAGGTTCATTGTGGACTTTCAAGTAACAGTCGGGTAGCAGGTAGAGGTGAGCCAGGTAAGATTGGGCCAGGCACTTCCAGGTGTCAGGCCAGGGTGTCTTCAGTCCCCCCGGCAAGGGAGACAGAGAAAAGATGAGGAGGGTTAGTGAGAGCATGGCTAAGACCATAGTACACCACATGCACTGGGGGTAGAGAATAATCAATTTTTATTTATTTTTATTTTACCTTTATTTAACCAGGCAAGTCAGTTAAGAACAAATTCTTATTTTCAATAGTGTTGCTGTGGACACTGGATAATCTGACTAACACACACACCTCATTGTGATACTGTAAACCTACTTATGTTACTTTTCTGAGTCAATTCAGGTTGCATCAATGTCCTGCGTTTGTGTAAACCATGGCAGCCAGCACTGTAAATAGAGAGATGTGCAGAAAGATTGTCAGCCTCTGTGTCTGTATATCCTTTCCCCTTAATTTATTTTTCATGCCAGCCAGGTCCAAGTTTTCAAAGAAACACCATTTATTTAAATCTTCAGTTGAGTAAAATAAGGTGTCTATTGCTTCAAACCTTGTTTTCACATCTTGTTACCTCGTAAATAACTATCAACCATGGATAGCCACAAGAATAATAAGGTGAGGAAACAGTCCATGTCAGTGTAACGGATGTGAAACGGCTAGCGCGCCCGGGTATGGGCGAGGGGACGGTCTAAAGTTATACTGTTACATCAGCCAGGCCCATATTTTTAAAGAAACACTATTCATTTAAATCTCTAGTTGAGTAAAATAAGTAGTTTTGTTCTGGTCCCAAAATAATCCCGAAGATTATGGTAAACTACGCCACACTCAGGCAGAAAAAAAGAATGTTCTATTCTCAGCCAGGCCCGTCTTTTCAAAGAAAACACAATTTAATTATACCACTATTTGAGCAAAATAATTAGTTTTGTTGTGATCACAAGAAATCCTAACATTTCAAGTAAAGAGCAAAAAAATCTGAACGTTCAACAAGATCTCACACTCAATTCCTGCAAATATGTTCACCAGATTTTGTGCGTTTCTGTACGTTGTTGTGCGACTTTATTCGTAGGAAAATACATTTTTGGTGGGCAAACTTCTGAACAATATTTTTAAAGTTATTTGTTTATTCAACGTTGCCTTTTTTTGTGTCCCACGTTTTTTATTTTATTTAACTAGGCAAGTCAGATAAGAACTAATTCTTGTTTACAACGACAACCTACCGGGGAACAGTGGGTTAGCTGCCTTGTTCAGGGGCAGAACGACAGATTTTTACCTTGTCAGCTCGGGGAGTTGATATAGCAACCTTTCGGTTACTGGCCCAACACTCTAACCTCTAGGCTACTTGCCGCCCCATTTATTTATGTATAGTTTTTTAGACCTGTTAACAACCCAATATTGTTAATCAACCAAGTAGTCACCGAAATAATTATAATATAATAGTAGCTTTACGTAGTTTTTGATTTTATTAATGCAAATACTGTTTTCTATGCTTGTTTTTGCTTGATACTTTGGAATACTGGTGCACTTGTTGTCAGAAAGGCCCCTTTTCTCTGTAAGTAACAATAGGCCTACACGATTTTCTTCATAACGCATTCCATATTCCTTGTGAGCATTACACATTACACAATTTTCCTCAAAATGAATTTTATACAAGGCTATGTCGAATTTTACAGGGGTTGCCAGATTGGAGAAAAATACAGATTTGTTGTTTGTATTGGTATCGATGAAGGTATTTGATTGGGTAATGGGGACACATTTTTTTGGATGGGAAATTATAATAATTATAATATGCCAAAGTATAAACGAAAAACAACCATAGAAAAGGCCATTGTCATTAATAAAAATAAAAACGTAAGGCTACTATTATATTACAAGTCTTTCGGTGACAACTTGGTTGATTATTAAACTAAATGTGGGACATAAAAAAGGCAGTGTAGAACACCATTGCCTAAAATGCATTGCTCCAATAACTTTCAAAAGATTGTTCCGAAGTTTTCCCCCAAAACGTGTATTTTTCTATGAATTAAGTCGCACAAGAATGTGTGACTTTTCCTACAAATTAAGCCACACAAAAACGCACAAAATCTGATTAAATACTTATTATAAATGCATATTGTCACATAACATGACACTGGAGAGACGAAGCAGGTACGGGGAGTAAAACATTTCATATAGAACAGACATGGAACGAGACAGTAACAGCGTCAGCACACGGGTAATACAGACAAAAACAATTAATGCAGCAGCAGGGAACAGCGCAAGGGAACTGACAAATATAGGGGAGGAAATAAACAGGTGATGAATGAGTCAAGGTGAGTCCAATATTGCTGATGCGCGTGATGAGGGAAGGCAGGTGTGCGTATTAGATGGTAGGAGTGCGTGATCAGGGCAGCGCCAGGGGGAGAAGAGCGGGAGCAGACGTGACACATATTTGCACGAATTGAGTGTGATATTGTGTAGCCTATAGATAGCGTACATAAAAATGACTTTTGCTGAACAAATAAAAAATGAGTTAAATAGGTTTCCATCCCATTTTTAACTCTAGGCCTACTGATGCTCACTCTGGTATTGTCACTTGCGTTTTAGTCAACAGCTCGCTGATATAGTGCTGGTAAAGCCTACATGATGAGATTATTATGGACAAAAGTGCGAGATTATTTTCATTTGTCAAATGGCCGCTAAGCATCTATCATAATGTCAACAGAAAAATACCCTTGATATTTACTGAAAGGACCATCAAGCTCATTACCATGCACATTCACCACCTTGTGAAGTTCATCATCAATTATTTCATCTGTAGCCTAATAAACTGCATGCATTCCCATAATGTGTTGACATTTTTTATCCAACATGTACTTTACTCACATAAAAAGGTTGGATGGAAACCTGGTTAAAGGAAAACTCCATCCAAAAACTATGTTTTGGCATTTATTTCATTAGTCAATTGTTGATATAGTCCCAACATGTTTTGCATGTTCGCAATCAAGTTTTCAAGATATATAACTATCAAAATACAGAAATACAGCAAGTAGGCGGCTGGAATTATAATTTGGACAAATGTGTACAAGCCTACAGGAGACTTTTAACCTAAGTAACCTTATCAGATTAAAACATTGTGACTGGTTGTGTTTATGCCACATATAAAAGGTAATACAGTTTAGATGTTCAATTCTAAATATTTAGGCTAAAGGCTATTGAAGCGTTAGGTTCAAGGTGCACAAGGAATAGCGGCCACAGAACGTGGCCACATTATTATAGGACGACTTGGGAGAAGGATGATCTGTAACAGACAGTATATCTCAGGATGAGAAGTAAAAATACAGCCAGACTGAGCTGCTACTGTACCTTTGTAGACCTTATAAACTGCAGAGAGTAGACTTACAACTGATCCAAATGGAATTAAACATTCAAATCACAAGGCTTTTCATTGTTATTCAAATTACATTTTCACTGCAGCCTAGAGTAGAATGTTGTACTCACTTGTAAACAATAATGCAAGTATTCATTGCATGAAGACACAATCAATAGGGGAGCTTTTTGAGGTGGATGTCTCATGTCTTCACTGTTCTTTCATGTGCTGTTCTGGACCTGTTAGTTGTTTAGCACCCCCTAGTGGCAGTTGAATTTAAGCAGCCTATGATTTACCTGCTTGTGTCATGTGACAGGAAGCCGTTTCAGAAGGGAAGCAATGTGTAAGATGTGCAAGTGTGACAGAGTAGTTACAATCCTTCAACATCCTTATTTATAAGCTTTGTATGACGCAATGTCTGAATCACCCCTCATCCCCACTCCAGCTATGCTCTTGACCCAGAAGACTTGCGTCCCCCCTCCTCCACCAGGCAAGTTCGGGGAAGTAGAACTCTACAAGCAAGAGTGGAAGCAGGTACAAAGTCTAGCGGACACCTTTTGGAACAGGTGGGGGAAGGAGTATCTCTGCACGCTGCAGAGCCGACGCAAGTGGCAGGACAAGAGGCCAGATCTTAAAGAAGGGGATGTTGTCTTAATGAAGGACAGAAAATAAATGACCTATGGCCATCGTTGTAAAGACCCTTCCCAGCCGGGATGGGATGGTGAGGAAAGTCAATGTGAGAATTGTCAAGGAGGCAACTATGAAGGTATTCTCTCTGCCTATTTCCGAAGTGGTTCTCCTTCGTTCTTTGGAAGACCTCAGTGGTCACAGTTAGGTTTATGTGGGATCGTTAAAGACCCCAGGCGGGGAGTGTTCTGGACCTGTTAGTAGTTTAGCACCCCCTAGTGGAAGTTTAAGTTCGGGAGTCTAGAATTTACCTGTTTGTGTCATGGAAGCAGGTTCAGAAGTGAAGCAATGTGTAAGATGTGCAAGTGTGACAGAGTAGTTACAATCCTTCAACAGCCTTTATTAGCTTTGTATGACGCAATGTCTGTGTTATTGTGTTATTAACACAAGATAAATGTAAAATATGAATAATTGATTTAGCTACTTTGCATTAGCTTCAATACTATTTCTCCCTAGGGATACCTATCTGAGTAATATCAAGCATAAGGTTGTGTTCTAGTAACTTTATTTTATATTTGGCTCCAAATTGAGTACTCTTATTCCTTATTTCATACATTTAGTGCAGTTATTGTGGAAGACATTCTGTGCTCTATACTACTGTAACTGAAAACAACATGTATTTTTGTGTTTGTTGCAGTTTCACACTGTGATTCACGTAAACTTCCAAAACGGAACCCTGCTTCCCACGGAGTTATTTGAATGAGTGATTAGCTAACTGGATAGCTGGATAAGGGCTACTGTACATTTAGCGAGTCCAATATATGCGCAATGATGCACCTGGCCTCTCCGCTGCATATCAGCAATTCCTATTTGTTTTTGTGGATTCCTATTAAAAACTCATGCAGCTTTGAAAGATTTAATGTGTGGTATGATTGCTAGCCTATTGCAGATCTAGACAAACGATTCACCTACCAATTGTGTTGTCACTAAGAATGGTGGATAGAGGGCAGGATACAAGCTGTGTTCAAATACCCATACTAACATACTACATAATATTAGTTAATTTTAGCATACTGTAAACGAACAGTATGCTTTCATTTGAGCATACTACCGCGGTGACTGTCTACCGTAAATTGATGCTGTTGATATGCAACCTCTAGTTAGCTTGTTAGCGTAACAAATGAATAGCTAGACATTTTACGATTTCGGATGTGTTGTAAATTCAATCTGGAGTGCCAGAGCACGCAAAACTATGCTCTGGGTGTTCGTAAATCCAGAGTTTTGTCAGATTGGCCATTCCTAAATGCAAAGCGTTTCGCTCTCTGCGTGTTCAGAGTGTAACAGTGTAGCCTCCGTCCCTCTCCTCGCCTCTGCACACATCGACAGCCACCCTCGAAGGAGGAGGGTTGATCCGAGCGTTCTGGCCTCACAACCGCGGTCAAGCCAACTGGCTAAAGTTGGCTAACTATTTCCAGACATAAATTAGAGAACACCTCACTCTGACAATTTTACTCGCCCTATCAGAGCTGGTTAGGCAGTTGTCATGTTATCCAGAGCGTTAGTGACTGTAACTGTACAGCTGGCAACAATTTAATGACGTTTTTTTAATTAATTTTTTTACGGACGTTCACATATTCAACGGGTGTTGAGCATTCGTAAATCCATCAATTATTCTGCGCTCTGGCAAACAGACGAGAGTGCTCTGAAATCGGAGTCCATTGAGAACTCACAACCACTACACCACTTAGCTAAGAATGACGTGAATAATTATGAAAATAAATGTTGGGTAATTAGTTATATTATAGTTACGTTACTGCCTGGCAAGTTCCTTGTATTAGTAGCCAACTAACAAAAATACTACTGTAGTTCTATGCAGTTCGTAAGGATAGTGTAGCTAACAAATTGTCAGCCAACATAACTTATTTGAAATGTCATAACTTTATTACATTGCTCAACATTTGTCATAATTAGTTAAAGCAATATTTTACGCCGTTTACTTCAAATCTGAAAACGTGAAGCCACGCCCATTTTCTGCAGAATTTCATTTATGGGCCCTAAAAGCACGGAAATCGTGTCCACTGCTTTTATACTTCGGAATTTGGCGATTTAGTACGACATTCTGGAACTTTTGGCATACTAACTCTATCCATACTATGACCAATACGCATACCACATACTCAATTTACGTCGAGTGGAAAAACATAGTAAGAGAAGTACCAAAACACTGATATAAGGGAGGCACAATGGCAAGCAGATGAGGAAATTTGGCTAGGGTGGAAGAAATTAGAAATTTCTTAAAAAATGGAAGGTAAATCAGGAGGAGGCCAGATCTGGTGGGACCATTCTAGTAGATTTAGAGGGCAGATAGACATGTGAACGACAGGCACATCTCTAATATAAAGTGTATATTTCTCAAAGTTACCGGGATGTCGTTACCAGTACACTCGTAACAACCTAAGTATTACGAAACTTATATTCGATCAAATAAGCCACACCTAGCAAATAAGTCATTAAATTTTTTTGTTAAACCAAATTCGACACTGTCATTGACCTCCATACAATAACTTCTCACTTGATGAGAGAAAAAACGCCACCTGTTGGAGAAGATTGATTTTGGGCCCAGCTCTCCCCTTCCTCTCTGACCAAGGCAAGGAAAAACGGTAAAGGCATCGCGCCTCCCCAATCCTTACATAGCGGAGGTGAAAGTTCAGCAGTGCGCCTTGTAAAATGGCGGCTGAATTGACCAGAGAGTGGAGCGATGAACAGCTAAAAAGTGATGATCTACCCAAAAAAGACATTATTAAGTTCATTCAGGACAATGCTGCCCATTCGGTATGTTTTATGTTTCATCCATCCATCCATTGGTGTGACAGCGCTCACTGAAATGCCATTGCTTACTTTTAGAGCGCACGCATGGTGAGATCAGTTTACCTCCGCATTGGCGAACCGCTTCCAATTTAGCTTGACGCTAGCTTGTTAGCCTAGCATGTAGTAGTTCAGCGTTGTATGCAGGTCTTTACTAGCTAGTATCATTCATTGTGCTTATCATGCCGTGTCAAGTTCACATGGATAAGGCTAAATATTTTAAGTAAAACATTTCCAGCCTTTGGGCCTATGTGAAGTATATATTTTTGTGGCAACGGGGGGGCAGCTACGCATGAAAGTGTTTGTTGCCAGATTTTGGAAATAATGCAGGTGCACAAAATTACTTAAGTTGTCATTCATTCCGTTCATGGCAAAACTACTACTCTCTTCTGACGTAGTGACTTCTCTCTTCCAGTTTCTTGCAGAACACAAGCTGATGGGAAATATCAAGAATGTTGCAAAAACGGCAAAGAAGGAGCAACTAATTATTGCATACAACGATTTGTTTGAGAGCAAGGTAGGGTGGACCACGTGAATGGATTCAATGTGATATCTATTTTCAGAAGCAAATGACACAAGGTTTCAAATTTAAATAATGAATACCTGTAATGTATTTTGTTTGTCCAACCAACAGAGATTTTTAGGTTCAGAACCCATTGAAGATGTGACGGAGCATGTGAAAAATGTGAAGATCGACGACAAGCCAAAAGAAGTTGTGGAAGTCGTTGATGAGGTATGTACACAACCCGTGTTTGAAAAACGTATGAATAAGCACTTCCCACTGAAATAAGCATCAGGATAAAAGTCCTGTATTTTGCATTTAAGTTTAACAAGTACAATTTACTGCTCCACTATATTCAGTTTGTCAGAATTGTACTCTCTAATGGTCACTTATGTATTGCAATTCCCAGGGTCCTCCTAAGTTCTTCAAGTCTGTGCTGAAGAAAGGTGACAAGACTAACTTCCCTAAGAAGGGAGACAATGTGAGCTGTTGGTACACTGGCTCCCTGGAGGATGGCACAGTGTTTGACACCAACATCCCTGCAAGTATGTTTTCTTCTCATACTTCTGTCGCACTCACTCAAACGCATGCATTCTCTCTTACTATCTGATACACAACTTCATCCTCTTGGTCTCTCTCACACACGTATTGTCACTGTCACTTTATCTCAATTACCTTTCTCTCAGTAATACCAATAGTGATTCTACTGTTTCCTCTGTCCTCCCCTCTGCAGCTGCCAGAAAGAAGAAACAGAGCAAGCCACTTAGCTTCAAAGTTGGCCTGGGCCGGGTCATCAAAGGGGTAAGACATAGAGATACTGTATTATACTAGTAACATATTGATTTATATGGCTAATGGTGCTCTTTCATCAATTTAGCAATAATTCTGATTTCCTTGTGGGTTTTGAAGAATCCAAGTTAAATGAAAAGTAACAGTTTTCACTGTCTCATGAGAAATGGTTGTTTCCACAGTGGGATGAAGGTATCTTAACGATGAGCAAAGGCGAGACAGCCAAACTGGAGATTGAACCAGAATGGGCCTACGGGAAGAAAGGACTTCCTGATTCAAAGTATCCTTTACATTTTAACATCATGTGAACCATGAGCTAATTTTTAATTAGGAGATGGCAGAAAGTGACCCCTCTTGGCTTTAATGGTATGTTTTACACCACCAATGGTGGTCAGGAAGATTGCCAATCCTCAGCATAGTCGTCTCCTGTACAATGGCTCTAGCATAGCCTTGTTGGTACTCATTGAATTTGAGCCAGATTTATAACTACTTACTCTTAGTTGTAACAGTTGAATGTCTCTCATTGAATCGATATGCAAACGTTTCCTGTGTGCTTCCCTTTAACTCTCCCACCACCAGAATCCCACCAAACGCAAAGCTGATCTTCGAGGTCGAGCTGGTGGCCGTCGATTAATGGCAGAATCCTACCCAGCATGCCCTTCTCTCCGTGGACGGGGAAAACATGGTAGTCACTAGATGGCTATGCTCGAAAGGACAGAAGTGGTTGTAACCTTGTCAGAACATTGAAGGAGTCTGTGATATGTCTTAATTTACATTTAATGGGATGCTTTGGGATTTTGGCAATAAGGCCATTTATCTACTTCCCCAGAGTCAGATTAACTTTTGGATACTTTTTTTGTTTTTGTCAGTATGAAGGAAGTTAAATATAGCAGTGGCTCGAGAAACTAACTAGTTTTGGCACGATGACTGGAATTCTATGGGCGTCTACTAGAATGTGTTTAACACTAGTTAGCATTGGCTCATGAAACTACATAACTTTCATTTATTTTATTTATTTTTTATTTCACCTTTATTTAACCAGGTAGGCTAGTTGAGAACAAGTTCTCATTTGCAACTGCGACCTGGCCAAGATAAAGCAAAGCAGTTCGACACAATAGCGTTAGACATGGCATAAACAAACATTCAATCAATAATACAGTAGAAAAATCTATATACAGCATGTGCAAATGAGGTAGGATAAGAGGTAAGGCAATAAATAGGCCATGGTGGCAAAGTAATTACAATATAGCAATTAAACACTGGGATGGTAGGATGACTGGACACTGAGTCATAAAAGTGGTATCCACCAGTTCATCTGATTCATTGCCAGAATCCCAAAGTAACCCTTCTTAAGGTTAGTCTGGTTGTTTTGTCTTTTTCTGCTTAAGTCAAGTCCTTTTATCATTGTTTTGGCATATTGTCTGAAGCAGGAACAGACCAGGGTTATTTGTGGTGAGTTGAGAAGGTGCCATGCTTCTGTCCTTTCCAGCATGGCAAGATAGTGATGACCGGACAACACTGTACAGATGGGGCATCCTGCCTGACAGTTACACACCGCAGAGGAAAGCCTTCCTGTTTATTCTTGTTCTTTTGCATGCATGTCCTTTTTTAAAGATTAATAAACCAATTTTGGAGACTAAATTGACACGTACATCAGGTCTTGTTTATTGGGTGCTTTCAGTGTTTGAATGGTCCAGAACTGGGCAGTAGTGAATGGTTTGGAAGTAAGTTCCTGCTCTTGAAATCAGACATGCATGTCTGTTCTAATCAGAACCAGTCCTCCCAGCCATCTAAAAGGGGTTCTAAACACCCACCTGAAGGTGTGTAGTACAACACAAACTGCACCGGTTGTGTTGAACCAGCCCAGTTCATGTGTACTTAAACTTTAGACAGCTGTCAGAACTCTTAATATATGGTGTTGGTATTACCAGTTTTGACCACATCCCTTATTCATTTCCAAACGCCATTAGACAACCTTTAAGTCAGTTCCACTTCCATTTCTTTCCCCTCAAATCAACTTAGTACAAAATGGCTGCATTTAGACCGGCAGACCAATTCTGACATTTTGTTCCACCAATTGGTCTACCAGGGTAGCCTAGTGGTTAGAGTGTTGGACTAGTAACCGGAAGGTTGCGAGTTCAAACCCCCGAGCTGACAAGGTACAAATCTGTCGTTCTGCCCCTGAACAGGCAGTTAACCCACTGTTCCCAGGCCGTCATTGAAAATAAGAATTTGTTCTTAACTGACTTGCCTGGTTAAATAAAGGTAAAAATTAAATTTTTTTAAAAAATTCACCAATCACAGATATTTTTCAGAGCTGATCTACATTGGTCAAAATACCAGTTAGTGAAAACATGAATTGGGCTGCCTGTCAACGCACCCGAGGTGAGTGCCATTATCGGATAGTCGAATAAAAAAACATGAGCTGGCACACACCCAGATAATTATTTGATGTAGAGGTGCTGACTAACGGCGAATAAGCTATAAAAAAAAATAGTCGCTCACTCCATAAACTCCCATTTATTGGGTAAATCAATGTTTCGGCATCACTGCCTTCTTTAGGGAAATGTCATGAATGCTTGAACCAGGTTATGTAGACAACAGTACAACCAATGATAATAGTGAGGGGTGCGTCATAAAGTTAATTAGAATGAATTGAGTGAAACTGTTCCCCGAACACAGAGAAAATGAAAGCGATCCTGAAAAAGCACTGGCATATTCTGCAATCAGACAACAACAAAAAAATCGCACACCTCTTCAAGGAACCCCCACTGCTGGTCTATAAGTGTGGTCGCAATATTGGACATAGCTTGGTGAGATCTGACATGCCCCCTGAGCCACTCTTGAAACCCATTCCAACCGGAAATTACAAATGTGGCTCATGCGCAGTGCAATAGCACTATAAAAACATCCTTCTTCAGACACCCACATACAGGTCGAAAAATCCGTTAGGATTATCATCTCATGCAAGATCAAGGGTGAAATCTATCTCATCACCTGTTCATGTGGGAAAGCCTACGTAGGACAAACAAAAATACAATTTCAAAAAGTACATTGACTATCCAGTAGCAGCTCACTTTGTTAAAGCTAACCATCCAATCTCCTCCCTCAAATACACAGGCATTGAGCATGTGGTTTAAATATTGACTTTGATCCCAGGCCCTTATGAACAATTCTCTCTTTTATGAACAAGTATTATACATTATATTCTTTCTACAGCTTATCAGTGTACATCCAATATGTTCACCCTGTTACACAGGGTACATAGTTTAACCTGAGAAATATGAAACAAATGTGAAATTGAATTAAACAATGGTGACGCTAATATTATGTACAATATTCAATGTTTCCACATAACCTAATATATTCAACACGCCATAAACTATTGTTTAACAGCTTCACTCATTAATAATTAACTTAATGACACACCCCACTATTGTCATTGGTTGCACAAATTGTCTACATTGTATTCAAGACATTACCTTGAAGAAGGCAGTGATGCTGACACGTTGGTCAGCATCACTGCTGGTGATTGACCCAATCACGTTGGTGATTGACCCAATAAATCACTGGGAATTTATATATGGAGTGTGTGACTATTTATAGCCATTATCAGGTAGAACAGAAAACCAGCAGAACTGCAGGCTCAGATTCAAAAACCCCTGAACAAGAAAGTATCAAATAATTTGTCAATATGTTGCCCAAACAATAGTTTCTAATAGGCATTTTAATAATATAATTTACTTATCTCAAATTCAGAAACACCCAAGACATGAGATCATTATTTAGTCCAAGGCAAATCTTTATTCTGTACAGGAGGAAAACCTTTCAGCGTTCTCTTGAAGGGGGGGAGGGGGGGGGTTCTTAGGAGTTGGCGTTGGGGCCCTTCTTCTTGCCGAAGGTGGGCACAACATTGACGAAGCGCCTGTTGTACTGGATGCGACGCTTGGCACGACCAGTCTTCTTCTTCTTCTTCTCCTGCTTGTCAACCTGGAGTGATAGAGGGACAGTGCTATGGTCCATACTATGCAGAAATACATTATTTAGCAGACACTAATCCAGCCACTATAAAGAGTTTGAAACAACTGCCACAAAACCAACTACCATAGTGTCATAAAGAGTATGTTTAAAAAATATCAGAAAGTATCTGCTGACCTTGGGTGTCTGTCCCCGCACTTTACCGGCACGGGCCAGGGAGCCGTGGACCTTTCCTGGTGGGGAGAGAAAGCAAAGAGATTATCCCAAGTGAACATACAGCAATGGAAATGACAATAAGAGACCTCGACAGAGCATTCATTAGTTAACTGCTGATCTTGAATGGAGTTGCACAGTGCATTCAGAAATTACAGTGCCTTGCGAAAGTATTCGGCCCCCTTGAACTTTGCGACCTTTTGCCACATTTCAGGCTTCAAACAAAGATATAAAACTGTATTTTTTTGTGAAGAATCAACAACAAGTGGGACACAATCATGAAGTGGAATGACATTTATTGGATATTTCTAACTTTTTTAACAAATCAAAAACTGAAAAATTGGGCGTGCAAAATTATTCAGCCCCTTTACTTTCAGTGCAGCAAACTCTCTCCAGAAGTTCAGTGAGGATCTCTGAATGATCCAATGTTGACCTAAATGACTAATGATGATAAATACAATCCACCTGTGTGTAATCAAGTCTCTGTATAAATGCACCTGCACTGTGATAGTCTCAGAGGTCCGTTAAAAGCGCAGAGAGCATCATGAAGAACAAGGAACACACCAGGCAGGTCCGAGATACTGTTGTGAAGAAGTTTAAAGCCGGATTTGGATACAAAAAGATTTCCCAAGCTTTAAACATCAAGGAGCACTGTGCAAGCGATAATATTGAAATGGAAGGAGTATCAGACCACTGCAAATCTACCAAGACCTGGCCGTCCCTCTAAACATTCAGCTCATACAAGGAGAAGACTGATCAGAGGTGCAGCCAAGAGGCCCATGATTACTCTGGATGAACTGCAGAGATCTACAGCTGAGGTGGGAGACTCTGTCCATAGGGCAACAATCAGTCGTATATTGCACAAATCTGACCTTTATGGAAGAGTGGCAAGAAGAAAGCCATTTCTTAAAGATATCCATAAAAAGTGTTGTTTAAAGTTTGCCACAAGCCACCTGGGAGACACACCAAACATGTGGAAGAAGGTGCTCTGGTCAGATGAAACCAAAATCGAACTTTTTGGCAACAATGCAAAACGTTATGTTTGGCGTAAAAGCAACACAGCTCATTACCCTGAACACACCATCCCCACTGTCAAACATGGTGGTGGCAGCATCATGGTTTGGGCCTGCTTTTCTTCAGCAGGGACAGGGAAGATGGTTAAAATTGATGGGAAGATGAATGGAGCCAAATACAGGACCATTCTGGAAGAAAACCTGATGGAGTCTGCAAAAGACCTGAGACTGGGACGGAGATTTGTCTTCCAACAAGACAATGATCCAAAACATAAAGCAAAATCTACAATGGAATGGTTCAAAAATAAACATATCCAGGTGTTAGAATGGCCAAGTCAAAGTCCAGACCTGAATCCAATCGAGAATCTGTGGAAAGAACTGAAAACTGCTGTTCACAAATGCTCTCCATCCAACCTCACTGAGCTCGAGCTGTTTTGCAAGGAGGAATGGGAAAACTCTCGATGTGCAAAACTGATAGAGACATACCCCAAGCGACTTACAGCTGTAATCGCAGCAAAAGGTGGCGCTACAAAGTATTAACTTAAGGGGGCTGAATAATTTTGCACGCCCAATTTTTCAGTTTTTGATTTGTTAAAAAAGTTAGAAATATCCAATAAATGTCATTCCACTTCATGATTGTGTCCCACTTGTTGTTGATTCTTCACAAAAAAATACAGTTTTATATCTTTATGTTTGAAGTCTGAAATGTGGCAAAAGGTCGCAAAGTTCAAGGGGGCCGAATACTTTCGCAAGGCACTGTATTTAGACCCCTTGACTTTTCCACATTGTTACATTACAGCCTTATTCTAAAATGTATAAATCCCCCCCCCCCCATCAAATCTACACACAATACCCCATAATGACAAAGCAAAAACAGGTTTTCAGAAATGTTTGCCAATGTATTAAAAATAAAACCAATTTAATATTACATTTTCTTAAGTATTCAGACCCTTTACTCAGTACTTTGTTGAAGCAACTTTGGCAGCGATTACAGCCTCGATTCTTCTTGGGTATGACGATACAAGCTTGGCACACCTGTATTTCGGGAGTTTCTCCCATTCTTCTCTGCAGATCCTCTCAAGAACTGTCAGGTTGGATGGGAAGCGTCGCTGCACAGCTATTTTCAGGTCTCTCCAGAGATGTTCGGGCGGGTTCAAGTCCGGGCTCTGTCTGGGCCCCTCAAGGACATTCAGAGACTTGTCCTGAAGCCACTCCTGCGTTGTCTTGGCTGTGTGCTTAGGGTCATTGTCCTGTTGGAAGGTGAACCTTTGTCCCAGTCTGAGGTCCTGAGTGCTCTGGAACAGGTTTTCATCAAGGATCTCTCTGCACTTCACTCTGTCCATCTTTCCCTCAATCCTGACTAGTCTTCCAGTCCCTGCCGCTGAAAAACATCTCCTTAGCATGATGCTGCCACCACCATGCTTCACCGTAGGTATGGTGCCAGGTTTCCTCCAGACGTGACGCTTGGCATTCAGACCAAAGAGTTAAATCTTGGTGTCATCAGACCAGCTAATATTGTTTCTCATGGTGAGTCCTTAGGTGCCTTTTGGCAAACTCCAAGCAGGCTGTCCTTTGCTAAGGAGTGGCTTCTGCCTGGCCACTCTACCATAAAGACGTGATTGGTGGAGTGTTGCAGAGATGGTTGTCCTTCTGGAAGATTCTCCCATCTCCACAGAGTAACTCTGGAGCTTTGTCAGTGTGACCATCAGGTTCTTGGTCAGCTCCCTGACCAACACCCTTCTCCCCCGAATGCTCAGTTTGGCCGGGCGGCCAGCTCTAGGAAGAGTCTTGGTGATTCCAAACTTCTTCCATTTAAGAATGATGGAGACCACTGTGTTCCTGGGGACCTTCAATGCTGCAGAAATGTTTCAGTACCCTTCCCCAGACACAATCCTGTCTTAGATTCCTTTGACCTCATGGCTTGGTTTTTGCTCTGACATGCACTGTCAACTGTGGGACTTCATTTTGACCGGTGTGTGCCTTTCCAAATCAATTGAATTTATCACAGGTGCACTCCAATCAAGTTGTAGAAACATCTCAAGGATGATCAATGGAAACAGGATGCGCCTGTGCCCAATTTCAAGTATCATAGCAAAGTGTCTGTATACTTATGTAAAGTAGACATGTTTTTATTATTTAAAAATGTCTAAAAACTAGTTTTTGCTCTGTCATTATAGGGTACTGTGTGTAGATAGAGGAAAAATGTATTTAATCCATTTCAGAATAAGGCTGTGACATAACAAAATATGAAAAAGGTCAAGGGTTCCAACCCTATTTCTTTCAAAAATCCAATCCTCTCATAGCTGTGATTTTATTCAATGGAGGAAGGATACATTTTCAAAGTATTCAAATCAGGACACATATTGAGATCATGTACAGGACCTCATAAACCATTGTAGCAAGCTGTATTTGGTTCTCCATCATTTTAGTCTTATCCAAAGCCACTTACAAGAGCAATTGGGGCTACGTGCCTTGCTCAAGGGCACATCAGCAGATTTCACTTAGACAGCTTAGGGATTTGAACCAGCAACCTTATGGTTACTGGCCCAGTGCTCTTAACCACTAGGATACCTGCTGCCCGAGTACTGACCTCCCAGAAGTCGGCCAGCCACTTCCAAGGTGCAGTACTCAGAGATGCCACAGTCCACCAGAGAGGAAGAGTCCTCCAAGGGGGAACTGTCCAGCAATAGTACCTGGTCCTCCACTAGGAGACCCTCCAGAGTCTGGACATGGAGCTGAAACAACCCAACAGACACACTTACTTACTGGTTTGCTCCAGACATGGATACATCCAAACAATTTACATGCATGTGACAAATCCAGACAATGTAACAAGACCTGGTGGAAATGTAGACTCAAGACAGTACACCAATTACAACACAATGATCATTGCTTTATCCAAGCTTAGCCTCTCACCTTTATTTCTCTGACGGTCTCCTGTCCGGTCACCTCAAGGGTGTGAGTGTTCTGGGCACGCAAGAAGAGCTGCATCTTGATGCTGTGGATAGGAAGAGATGGTTCGTTAGCTTTTAGTATGAGAACAGTTGGCAGCAAACTGGGTGTCATTGGTCCACATGTGACTTGAATCCGCTCTAAAAAAGCAACTACGACTGCGCTAGGGATGACTACGCATTGATATATTGTCTGCCTAGGTGGCACATCTGTTAAGATATCAATAGAAATAGGCAATTTAGGAACCAATAACTACCACTTCACTGCAAAGACAGAGCATAGCTGTAAGGTTTGGAAGTTGACGAGCTAGCTAAAGTTGCATTTAGACATACCTAGGCAGGCAATATATTTGCAAATCAGCAACACGAGGATGTATTATAGTTACGACCTTAACGAATAGCTACGCATCCATGGTCGTTTGATTAGCTAGTCAACCACATAACTAAACTTGCTAGCCACATGGTGCACGCGGTTCCGGAAAAACGATATGATTTGCTAAATAGAAGGCAATATAATAAATAATTATTCGTCGTGGATGGTGAAGTACTTATTCCGAGCTTATATATAGTCTCGAATGGGTATAATATGCAATATTTTAAATACATTTGCACAGGCCTTACCTCGGTTGATGCTAGCCGTTCAACACTATGCAAAAAAGGGCTTTCGGAGCGTAGGCGGTGCGCATGTGTCAACGTGTGACGTAGATAAGGCTGAGGGCACTACCATTATTATTATTTTTTTTTAAAAAGCCTATGGAATCGTATTCATGAATAAAATACTTTCCTATGATTTTGTATACAAATATCATTGTAAATGTTTGCCTGTCATACAGAAACATGTCATATGATACATCCTGCTGTTTCAACTGCTGGATGTAGACAGTAAACAGAATCAGCTTTTTAGCTCTGGGCCACACCTTATACCGCGCCATGAGTATCTACATGATTGGTTACATATGAACTCTTCAATATGTTCCCGTTTGGTTTAATTTAGACGCAATTGCGGTGACGTTAATATCGTACAAATATGGGTTAATTCAGGGAATAACAAAACATGAAATATGATATTCATCTCTTTATTATGAAATAAACAAACATTTCCATTCATTTCTGTTTTTGTCCCAGGAAACAAAAACCTTCATCTTAAAAATCTCACATTTTAGGAAAGCAGAGAAGAGGCTCAGGGAGGAGCATAGCTGGTACCACTACCTCCATACAAATATATAATCTGTATCAAACATAACTAGATTCCCCCCACTGAGATATCGAAGAGGAACCAAATTATGCAGTCAATCAAAAAATTGAAAACATCGTTGCTTTTTTCAACTGAGAAAATGAAGTCCGCATCAACACATGTGCAAGCAACACAAAAAGCAGCCGGCCAATGAATGAATGACAATGGTGATGACAGTAAACGTGCCAATCTAATGGCCAATTGAAACAAATTACGTCACACAGGAGGCGGGGCTAGCTGAGATGAGCAATTGGGCTGGGTAGAAAGATGCTTCCTCTCATCTCCCTTTCGGTCTGCAAGACCTTATGTGGGTGGAGGGGGGTAGTACTGGTTATACTGCTGGGAATACTGGTTGTACTGTCCCCAGGAGTTCTGTCCCCAGTTGTTGTACTGTTGCTGTAGAAGGAAAGCAAAAGACAGACAGGATTAGTTGGCATTCCTTCAAATAATTAGAAACATCTCATTCTAGCGTTAGGTGATGAAGAGAATAGTGCAACACTATCACACTCCCATTTTTTACTCATTGAGAAGCAATTTTGCCTCGAGTCTTGTGTCAGACAGTATGACTTTTGTCACCTAGGCATAGTATGGTGAAAATACTCAGAGGCCCGTTAATTAGATCCACCCATCTAGTACCAGGTCAGCCCCACTCCAGAACAGTCTGAATTCTACAAGGTGTGGCATTCAAACGTTGGTATCAAGTGACCAAACATGTGCCAGGAAAACATTCCCCACACTGTTACACCAACAGCCTATACTGTTGACACCAGGCAGGATGGTGCCATGGACTCCTTCTGCTTAAGCCAAATCCTGACTCTGCCGTCAAACTGACCCAACAGGAACCGGGATTCATCGGACGAGGCAATGGTTTTCCATTCCTCAAATGTCCTTGTTTTTAGCTGATAGGAGTGGAACCCGGTGGGGACGTCTGCTTGCTGCAATTGCCCATCCGTGACGAGGATCGACGAGTTGTGCGTTCCGAGATGCCGTTCTGCACACCGCTGTTGTACTGCTCCGTTATTTGCCTGTTTGTGGCCTGCCTGCTAGCTTGCACGATTCATGCCTTTCTCCTTCGACCTCACTTATCAACAAGCTGTTTTCTCCCACAGGACAGCTGCTGATGGGAAGGTTTTCACAGGAAACCCTAGACACGTGTGTGAAAAGCCCAGGAGGCCGGCCCTTTTCGGATTTACTGGAACAGGTGTGCTTGGCACTGACAATCATACCACGCTCAGTTGCTTAGGTCACTCGTTTTGCCCATTTAAAATCAAACAGTAACTGAATGCCTTGATGCCCGTCTACCTGCTTTATATAGCAAGCCATGGCCACATGACTGTCTGCCAGAACGAACCATTTTCATGAATGGGGTGGTGTACCTAATAAACTGGGTATATCGCTCACTGCAACATTAATTGGGTGTAAAACAGTAGGTCATAGGACTCACCTGGTACCAGTTGTAGTTGTAGGCAGAGTTGTTACCCTGCACATCTCCCTGCATCATGTGCCCTGAGCCTGAGTGCTCGTCTGTACGCTGTCTCTTCGATTCGGTTTCCTGTGAGCTGCAGGGACACAAAGGAACAGGTTCAGGTCAATCAAGAGCACCCAAATAACCAAGTCAAGCATGGTGATTCACAACCTGCTATGAAGTGTCCTACCAATCCTATTGATTTGTACTCAATGACGTCAATGTTAAGCTGAGGGAAGTAAACAAACTGAAATCTTACCCATTCTCTGCTTTCCTCTTTGCCGACTCGTTTTCTTTCAGAAGCTTCTGGTGTTCATCGTACGCAGTCACTAACCTGTGAGGGTTAAAAATAATACATGGTTGAGATTAAAATGACTCACTATGCAGAAATCGCTCTGCCATTTCCTGTTTGCAAGAATTCTAATTCACCTAATTTCAGTTTGTGACAAAACAAGTAGTGTAGACTAGGGGTTTCAAACTCATTCCATGATGGCCTAGTGTCTGCTGGTTTTTGTTTTTTCCCTTTCAATTAAGACCTAGACAACCAGGTGAAGGTAGTTCCTTACTAATTAGTGATTTTAATTCATCAATTAAGTACAAGGGAGGAGCGAAAACCCGCAGACACTGCCCTCCGTGGAATGAGTGGCACGTGGCGTAGAGAATCATTGCACTATCCAAAACCACTGTGAAATATCTTTTCCATAACCAAAAATAAAGTTTTCAGCTGGTGTACTAAACCGAAAGTAACACGACACAAAAACGACACAAGTGCAACAGATCTACCGCTTCTTAAACTTGCTTTCAATGAGAATGACAGATCTATAAATCACAGATCAATGTGAATTTGGTTGGGTCGCCCAGAAAAGTGCATATTGTAGCTCCAAGTGGAAAGGGAAGTCTTTCAGACTAATTTGAACACTAGTCATGAAACATTCATTCATTGTATTTGAAAGTAGGTACTGCAGGTGAACTGACTTGTTGATGTCGCTGCCAAAGTCCTGGAGGAACTCAACCTTGCGCTGAGAGAAGGTGAGACGGGAGTCGAGGGGCAGCGGGCTGCTCAGTGCACGGTCGAAGCAGGCCAAGATGTCCGCTTCGTTCTGCTGCACGTCCCCACTGTACTCCAATTCCAGCAGGTTCAGATACAGTTTAGCACTGGCCTGGGAGAGGCGCACACACAAAGCAGATTAATGATGAACTCAAATGGTTTCTCCAAATCAAACTCCCTTTGGCACCATGCGTCTCAATAACACATCTCAATATCAAGATCCTGTACCAAGTGACTCCATTCCTCGTCTAGTTTTGTGCTCTTACCTGGTCCTTTTCTATGGCGTCCAGCAGCACCTTGCGGGCCTTGGCGAGGCTTCTCTGCACCTTCAGCAGCTGCCGGGCCAGCTTCACGGCGTAGAACGACGTCTCACTGGTGTTCTTCCCCGCCGCAATCGCCTCCCTCAGCAGGGCCTCCGCCTCCTCCAGGTTGCCGTGGCGCCGCTCCAGGCTGACCCGCCGCAGACGCACCATAGCTAGGGCTGGTACCGTAGCCTCCAGAGCCTTCAGGATACGGCGCGCCTCCGCTATGTTCCCTGCAAGGAAACAAATGACAGAAACTCAGTTCCACTTCTGGGTTGAATGTTTCTAACTAGTTTTGTAGACAGAGGCTACCAATCCTTTTGAACATGTATTACGTGATTGGCTCAGCCTCATTTGAATGTACCTGTTTGTAAATCACTTCAGACAAGAGCATCTGCTAAAGGTCTAATGACATGTGAATGTGATGTCAAGAGGGATCTAGAAACACCCCTCACCCTGTTGCTCCTCGAACGCAGCCCACAGCAGGTGAATGTTGGGCTTCTTGGTCAGGTGGATGGTACACGCCTTCTTGTACACATGTCTTACTCCATCAATGCTGTAGCCTTCTATATATTTTGCATACTTCAGAGAAGCAAGAGAGGAGGGTTGGAGGAATAGGGGGACGGGGTGGATGGAAAGAAGGTGGGAAGAGAAGACGAGGAGGGGGTGGGGACGACAACATTTTAAACACCCATTTCCAGTTTACTCAACCAGTGAATTTCTTCATTGACAAGATCGTGTTTTTAGAAATGTTCTTTGTAAACCCATCAGCACCTTCATGGAACCAATAAGATAAGTTTCTGTAAGGTAGTGGGAGACGGAGAAGATGCAACGTAGTAGTTGGCAAATGCTGGAGTCAAATCTTGTGTGGCAAAGCTGGCCATCCCCTAATACAACAGATACAGTGAGTCACAGATCAACGATACACGCAAAGAAGAGATGTGCAGGACGATTTACTGTTGTCAGGAAGTGATGAAATCGTTGATAGGGGAAGTGCGGGGGGGTTCATTATTTTTGAGGTGTCAACGGTTAAGGGTTGGGTTACCTTTGTCCAGAAGTCCTCGTAAAGAGCACAGGCGATGAGGCAGCGTTCGAACAGAACGACCACACGTTCGGGAGTGCCGTTTTCGATCTCATAGTCCAGGTACTCCTTCCAATTGCTGAGCTGGGTCTTCTCCAGGGCTTTGACATGGAAGTAGGGGCGTTTTATCTACAGGGGGAGAGGAGAAACAGAGCATTCAAAATGGTGCAAGGACAAAAAATAACCACTTTGGAGAATTAGGGATAGTTTACCCCAAAATCAACAGTTGTCCGATATTTTTATACATTCCATCTACTTTGTAGACATCTGGAGTCCTCAATCCCTAATAAACAGGAAAGAGTGGCACCATCCCATTCAATTTCAACCCAGCTTGACAAAGCCCACTTTAGAGGTATGTGAACTATTCCTTTTAGCAATATGAAATATAATTGGATGATATTCTGATCATTAAAAAGTGTCAGTACTCACCCCTTCCTCGAAGGCCCAGCGTTTGCTGACCTCCTGCTCGTTTTGGTTGAACACCTCCTGGCGTGACTCGATCACCTTGTGTCGCATGTTCTCAATCTCCGTCACTCTCTACACAGAACACAAGACACTCAATGTTAACCTTCTCACTTCACTTTAAAACAATCTCGTAACAATCTCATTCTCCACTGATGTGCAAACTGCATGTCCAGCTGCCAAGATTATTTACATCACCATGAGGCCGAGAGAGCCTGAGACTAGCAGGGGCCCTGCCTGTCGAAGGCGAGGGGGCCGACCCAGGGACCGAGGCCCGACCCGGGGCAGGGTATGTACCGTATGCACCCTGCCTGTAGGCCAGCCCTGGTGCTGGGGACTGGAAAGGACGAGGGGTCACTCGACTTGGCCAGCCGGCCCACGATCCATCCATTCCTGACCCACTTTAAGTCGAGTCCCTGACTGGATGAAGCCAACTTGAATCCCCCACGTACTCATTGGCTTGGCTGCTGACGGAAAGACACCTCTTCAAACCTGCACAGATTTGTGTTTCTCTCCAAGGATGATGATGAGGCGAGGGCCTCTTTCCTAACTCTCTGGCATGTTGTGGCATATCAACCCCTCCTCGAGGGTGAGGAGGTGGAGTCGTACCTTTGCAGGATCTGGGAGGTCTTCGGTGCCTGGCGGGAGCTCGTCGGCAGGTGTTGTGTCCTCTCCTTCCCCATTGGCTGCAGCTGCTACGTTGGCTTTGGCTAGCTCCACCCTCAGTTGGACAAACTCCTCCTCTGACAGGAAGTGTTTGGGGTTGTTGTTCTGCACATGCTCTTTGAACCTGCGAAGAGACATTCAATACATCACAAAACTACTACCAGAGAAGTCAAAATCAAATCAAATTGTATTTGTCACATGCTTCTTAAACAGGAGTAGACTAACAGTTAAAGGTTTACTTACTTACGGACTCTTACCAACAATGTAGATAGAAAAATATTAAAAATAACAAGGAATAAATACACAATGAGTAACGATAACTTGGTTATATACACACAGGGTACCAGTAGAGTCAATATGCAGGGGTAGGTCACTGAAGTAGATATATACACATAGGTAGAGGTAAAGTGACTAGGCAACAGGATACATAAACAGTAAAAGCAGAGTATGTGATGAGTCGAAATAGTTAGTGCATAAAGGGTCAATGCAGATAGTCCGGGTAGGCATTTGGATAATTATTCGGCATTCTTATGGCTTGGGGATAGAAGCGGTTCAGAATCCTGCCATGCGGTAACGGAGAGAACAGTCTATGACCTGGGTTGCTGGGGGCTGAATTTTTTTACAGCCTTCCTCTAACACCGCCTGGTATAGAGGTCCTGGACGGCAGGGAACTCGGCCCCAGTCATGTACTGGGCCGTACGAACTACCCTCTGTAGCACCTTGCCATCGAAAGCTAAGCAGTTGCCATAGCATGCCCGAAAGTGAGTGTGGCTGACAAGTGTACAACTATTGCCAGTGTTAAGTATTTGATTTCTCTTAGCTACCCACTACTCGAGATGTTGACCATAACAGAAATAGAATGAATAGAACGGACATCCCCATTCAAGTCAATGATGGCATAATGGGTGGACTGGCAGCCATTTTGAGAGTACCATTGACAGAAAGTAAAAGGAGGTATACCCTTAAATCTAAGTCAGTACTTTCTGGGATCCTTGGGACCGCCCTATCTATAACATTAAAAAAATGTTAACTTCAATAGGGGGGAGTCACAAGGATGCAGAGTTTGCATAGACCCTTCAATCTGTGCTGTGACTGGTTGAGTCAACTCAACTGACGTTAAAACAAATACAGTCCATGAGCCAGATTAGTTAGCATCATTATACATTTCCATGACAATCCAGCATCAGTAGAGAGCATCCCAAATGACCATTGAAATTATTGCATCATAATACCAGGCAGCTGTGAGTTTACAAATTGAATTGCCAGGGTTAGTGTCTCCAAGCACTTTGTATTAATTCTATAACCATAACCCTCATGGATGATTTATCAAAACCCATTGTGAATGAGCTGACCCCTCGTACCTCTGGAGGTGCTGTGAGTAGAGCTGGGTGGGGATGCCCAGGATGCGGTCGTAGATGGCCGTGACATTAGCCAGTTTCTCCTGCTCCATCTCCCAGTTGATGTAGGCCTCCCATAGACGGTCAGAGCGGAAGTCTGTCCCTGCTGCCAACACAGCATGCTCATACGCACTGTGGGAAAGAACATAGGACATTGTTAATCATGTAGTCTATGACCTGAAAAGATCATGGAATAAATACAATGTCAAGACATGTCGTTTTGATTGTTGAAGTGTCACCATGCACAAAGCTTTTACAGGAGTGTGTGTTGAGGTGAGTGAGATTCAGTCTTTCACTTTTCAGTGACGACAAGGATCTTTACTCACGCTCTAATGCGTCCTGGTGTCTCTGGGTCTTCATGGTCAGCGTTGTCCTTGATGAAGGACATGTAGTGAAGCCACAGATCCACACTGAGGGGGATGGCCTGCACACCTCGTCGGTACACCTGGGGACAGGAGACAAAAGGACATTGGTGAATGAGACAGACTGAAAAGCCAATGACCCAAAAAGTAGAGAGAACAAAGCAGACAGAACAAACTAACCCTGGCAAGTCCTTTCAGATCAACACAGAGGATAGGTGGAGACGTCCATTTACACTATTGACAACATCAGCCCATCTGCGGCAAAAGACATGCTCATTTCACACTTACCTCCTCTGCCACCTGCACATTGCCATGCTTCTTCTCAGTATCAGCAAACTTCTTCCAGTAGCCGTAGCAGTAGGGGTAGTGCAGGAAAAACGCATCAAACGCCTTTCTCACAACACCGAGATGATTCTGAGGAAAACATATCAATTATAACTTGCTTCCTGCCAGACAATTTTTATCAATGTGACTTTAACCAAATCAAGCCACATGTTCATCGAACCATAGGCTCTCCAATGTTGTTCCGGGAGAGCTACTCTCCTGTTGCATCCATGCTATCTGCGATCCGTAGGACGTCCCTACCACATTGAAGTGGAAAGGTGAAAGGGTTAGGTAAGGGTTAAAGTTAGGGTTTAGGGTAGGGACATCCCAAGGAGTCCTTGATAACACTGACTACACCAGCTGATTTTTAGAATCGGATGTGATGGATTAAGGTTGGAGAAGAAGAAAAACAGTGGCTCTCCAGGAACAGTGTTGGAGCCCTGATCTAACCCTTTAATCAATCAGGTTTAGTCGCATTGAGATTTTAAAATGTAGTTTTCAATACAGAAGACTATGAGAGCAGATTACACCTATTCACAATACAAGGGTCCACATACAAATTCCAGGACTTCTCCACGCTCACCTCTTGCTCCACATACTGCAGCAGGTAGACCCAACCATTGAAGTCTTCAGGGTTCTCCTCACACCCTTTAGCCAGCTTCTCGTATTCAGCAGGGATGAGGGGCTCTGTGGGGACAGCTGGTTCCTCAGCTGGTACCTCAACAGGTTCCCCCTGCTCGGTCATCTCTTTGGATTCTTCCAGCTCCATGTTAGCTGGGCTTCCATCTTCCGCAACCATTGGTGGCTGGGCTTGGGCTGGATCTTGTTGCTGTTCTACAGCCTCTGACATCTTCTCACCCTGCATTAGAGACTCTGTGGCATCCTCTTGGTTGTTCTGTCCTTCCTTGCTTTCTTCTTCTGACGAAGCTTCCATTTGGTTCTGTTGTTCTACCTGGGGAGAACAAAACTGATCATCTGAATCCTCCTCTTGGAAGAGCTTGGCACTCGCTAGCTGGAAGTGCTGCACTGCTTGTTCAACTGATCCCAGATCAGACTGCTGGTCCTGGTGCTGCTTGATTACCTCCGGTGATGACTGATCTGACTCTGAGTCAGTGTCGTGGATAACTGTGGTGAGGTTGTCAGGGGGAACCTGGTAGAAAGAGAAGTAGACAAAGGGCACTGCTTGAAACGACAACCTTATTCAAAGTTGAAAGCATTGTGGTTTACTCGGACTGCAAGCAAAAAAACATGACAATGGCTATGTGGTGTTTAGAGTAATGATGACAGGGCATTGTCTTTGTGGTTACGCTCAGAGGCATTTCTCAATTTCCCAGAGCAAACCTGTCTATTTTCACCACTGACCTGGTCCATGGTCCATTCAGCAGGGTGCGCGAGGACAGGCAGGTCTGGGAGGAAGCCATCTCCGTTGCCCTCCATGGCTGGGGAGTCCCCACTCTCAGAGCTGTCTGTGTCCAACATCCCTGTCATGGGCTCGTCTGAGAGATGCCGGTTTGGAAAGGGACACAGGTTGCACATCAATCAACAACACAACATCAAAAAGGGTTGAGGGTAATTATTAACGTTGGCTTACAGTAAAGTGTTTTAGAATCAGGAGTGGGTCCAGACAATATTGACATAACTGGGTTATTGTGGGTTCTTTGGGCATATCTACTAATGCACGAAAAAAATCCTTATCAACCAATAAAATCTGTATGGCTGATACAAATGTGCCCACATATCCAGATATGGCTAGATAGGTAACGTTACGCTAAATGTATTTATCATACGTGCTTCAGATATTAACCTAAACCATTCAAATCAAACTCAACTGGGATTATTCAAATAACCTTGAGCCAAAGAATCCTCACTCTGACCGCATCTGTTGACTTGTTAAGAGATAGCATGCTAGCTAGCTGACTACAGGTGCGCATGCTGGTGATAGTAGCACGTTATGTATCTAGTTAAACAACATTTAATCCGGTCAATCAACTAGTTGGCTAGTTATTTCAGTAGCTATCTAGTTAGACAATTTTTTGCAATAGTTAGCTAGAGCTTTTGGTCATCATTCAAGAACGGCACACAGTTGTAAAATTGGTTTAGCAACTTACTGCAGTCAGCATTTAACTAGCTAGCTACATCGTTGGTCAGTACACACTCAATGACGTTAGCTAGCTAGCGTAGTTAGATGTTTGAATTACCAAACTAGATACACACTCTGTAGGTATCCTCGAAAATAAAACTTTAGTAACGTTACTGCGTGTTGTGATAAAGATTGTAACTAGGGAAAGGCGACAATTTCATTCTAATCCCAAATAATGGTCTTAATGTTGAGGCTTCAACCTTGCCTCGGTTTGGGCCTAGTTAGCTAGCTAGCCAGACCGCGCACGTCCACCATCTTCACGTCGTTACAGCAACCGAACTTGTAAATTCGCAAAATTAAATACAACATTTGCGCAAAGAGGTTTGCGACAACTTACCAATATCTTCCATGGAAATTAGATGAGACAAATGCGTATTTCATATACTTCAAACTAATCTAACCAACAACATGTAGCCGCGTTTCTACTCTCATTCTCCAGCGACAACTTCGAGGAAAGGCACAGTAGACGCACATGCGTACTGTAGTGTCATGCGGGTGGGTTCACTACAACGTAACCAAGAATGGTATAAACTTGGTTCGAGCCCTGAATGCCGATTGGCTGAAAGCTGTGGTATATTTAAGCAATAAGGCCCGAGGAAGTGTGGTATATGGACAATATACCACTGCTAAGGGCTGTTTTTAAGCACAACGCAACGCGGATTACCTGGACACAGCCCTTAGCCTTGGTATATTGGCCACATACCACAAACCCCCGAGGTGCCTTATTGCTTAAATATACCATGGCTTATCAACGTAATATATTGGTTACCGACATAATTCGAGCAGTAAAAATACATGTTTTGTTATACCCATGGTATACAGTCTGATATACCGCAGCTGTCAGCCAATCAGCATTAGGGCTCGAACCACCAGTTTATTACAGACTGTATACCATAGGTATGACAAAACATGTATTTTTACTGCTTTATTTATGTTGGTAACCAGTTTATAATAGCAATAAGGCACCTTGGGGGTTTGTGGTATATGGCCAATATACCTTGGCTATAAAGGCTGTGTCCAGGTAATCCGCGTCGCATTGCATTGTGTCGTGCATAAGAACAGCCTTTAGCCGTGGTATATTGGCCATATACCACACCCCCTCTGGACTTATTTCTTAAATATATCCAGCTACTTGTGTCTGTCTGTAATGAATTCAACAACTGTAGCCAGTAGAGGCTGCAGTCACTGATTTACACAAAAGGTGAAAGTTACCATTGCCATTCAGAATAAGAGGATAGGAGAATAACATTCCTGTACATTTTTTGACACTATTTTACATCATCATTTAGCATTGAATTTAACAATGAAGTGTAGAATAATGTAAATGTAGGCAACATATAAATCCATCAATAGCCTATGTGTGATTGGAAGCATTCTGTCTGGCTGCATCACCACCTGGTATGGCAGCTGCACCGCCCTCAAATGAATGGCTCTCCAGAGGGTGGTGCGGTCAGCCCAACGCATCACCAGGGGCATGCTGCCTGCCTTCCAGGACATTTACAGCACTCAGTGTCAAAGGAAGGACAAGAAAAGTATCAAGGACCTCAGCCACCTGAGTCACGGTCTGTTCACTCTTCTACCACCTAGCAGACAGGGAAGGTACAGGTGCATCAAAGCCGGGGCCGAAAGACTGAAAAACAGCTTCTATCTCCAGGCCATCAGCCTGTTGAACAGCCATCACACAATCTCCTGTAGTAAGAGACAAAGATAGACTCCCTCACACAAAACAGATACACAAGCTCTCTCACACACACACACACACACACACACACACCTCATACACAAGCAGACCCCTGTACTCACATATGCAGTCATACACACGCATACGCCCATACTCACAAACACACACACAGAGACATTAAACACTGGACCGTTTCTTTATATTGTTCTTCACACTGTAAACCACTGTACATTTACAATATGTTTTTACAGTAAGAAAAATAGTACTAAAGCAAAATGACAGCATTAAGCTGGCATCTCTGGTGCCACTATAATGTGGTACATTTACAGTGAAAAGTTTTACTGTGTATACTGTATTTTTCACATACATCATTCCAATATATTACATTTTTGTTACACTGTTTATACACATTGCATATTTAAATACTGGATTCTTGACATAGCTCACTGTAATATATCTGCTGCTGTACATAGCATTCTTAGTATATATTTTTGGTGTATATATGCATGTATATATGCAAGGATATTGTTTGTGGACTTTAGCTGTAGAGAGGGTCATCGGCTGCCATCTTCTCTCCATCGAGGTCCTGCACAACTCCAGGACAAGGAAGCGTGCAGGAAAGATCACTGCCGGCCCATCCCACACCAGTCACCCCCTCCTCCAAAAATTCCCCTCTGGCAGGCGGTTCAGGTCACTCATGACCAAAACCCCCGCCACCTGAAACGTTTCTTCCCCCGGGCTATACTTCAATTGCACTCTGTTAATCTCTCTGCATTTAGATATATTCATACCACAGGAGGTTGGTGGCACCTTAATTGGGGGGGATGGGCTCATGGTAATGGCCATCCTCCCCTCAGCAGCCTCCACTGATTCATACTGATACTGTAAATTTGTACATCCACTGTATATCAACTGTATACCCACTGTATATTTGTATATCTGCTAATTCTTATAACACTATGCTCACTCTAGCTAGTTGTTTATAATGTATGTAAACTTTGTTTAACCTCCGCTGTCTGTATTCTGTCTCTTAATCTATCACTAGCAGCACCATATCACTAAGTACAATTCTGAGTATGTGTGTGTGAATGTACTTGGTGAATAAAATGGATTCTGACTCTGATCATGATTTCAAAAAAATTCTAAAGGCTTTATGAACCAAATACTAAATGTATCTCATATCCACACGTTGTCTGTTTGTACTGTAATGTTAAGAAAATTCTAATTCACAGGAGGCTGGTGAGGGGAGGATGGCTAATAATGGCTGGAATGGAGTGAACGGAATCGTTTTAAATACATGGAACCATGTGTTTAATGTGCTTGATACCATTCCATTCCTGCCATTACTAGGAGCCCATCCTCCCCAATTAAGGTGCCACCAGCCGCCCGTGATATATATGGCATACTATTGTGCTTATTGTTGCCTTATTATTGATGCCGTTGCTGTTGCAAAAGGAAGAGCTCAAATACAGCATTTAAAAACAAGATTACAGATGGAAAAATTACCGGCATTCTCTCAATCTGGGCATTGCAAATTATCACGTTATACAGCCAATGAACAATCACGACGTCATATAATGAGCAGACGATGAAAATGACGTAAACAATAGGGAGATCAGTTTCTCGATGTGTAAAACACAGAAACAGAGAATCACAAGACAAATTTAAAACGTGTTGTTTTCTATCATTACACACGAGATATTCCTTAATAATACCAAAAAAACTACAGCATTTTTTAAATTTAGTTTCGAGACAGACAAAACGCGGAGCGACACAGAGCTGAAATGGCGTCCATTTCAACTATCATATGATCGGCTTGCTGCTGAGTCGCTCCGTGTGCGCATGCCAAATGGCGTAGTGCATCTGTGCATGAGCAATCGAGAGGAAGTGGCGGGTGATCTGGGTCCGCACCTTTTCCGGTAACACAGCACTGCCAACGCTGTAACTGAACGACTGTAGAGAGGTAGAGAGGCAAGAGCAGGGATAACTAACCTGGGGGACCGGGGGGTTGCCGCAGTTGCAGGTACCTATCACATTTTCCAACGTGGCTCTTTTTGTGAAAGCTTTTGATTTATATTACGCGCTATTTTCAGCCTATAATAATGCGCTTTGGACAGAACGGTAGCCGATTAAAGTTGTGCTCTGTCTGTCTGACACCCCTCCCTTTTCTGAAGCGCTCCGCTCCTGTGTTATAGGGAGAGAGGAAGAGCTGAAAGTCGGAGGAATCAATGACCTTTTGAGCATTCTAGACCTGGATGACCTGGCGAAGATACGACCGGGGGTGATCTTATCTGTCTGTTACAATGAACTACTGAATAGAATCGTTCTTTTGAATCCGCCGATTGGAATAAGGGCAAGTGGACAGCCGGCAGACAAGGAGGAAGTCGGATTTACCACGGGCTTTTGAGAGGGCCTAATTTCATAAACGCAACTATTAGGCTGTATATATTTTTGTATTTCTCTCTCTACATTATTAAAAACACAAAGGTAGGCCTACGCACCGGGAACTGAAATTGGGATTTAAAGATGACGGTGCGCTAATCGTTTTAATCAAAGAGAAAGTGTTTGAATCGGAGTGTTGTAGATTATGAAAATATTTCCCCACCCTCTCCCGTGCACTGAGACGCCCAATTTTCGAGCACTTCAATTTCCCTTTGAATCCTCTCGAATAGGCTAGCACCCAGCTATTTTTGACAGCTGTTAGTGTAACGGGATATTTGTATCTTTCAGTGGATCATTTTCCATAGATTGACCGTCGTTCTAGACACAAGTGAAACGTTATCTGGAACTAACTTTTGTAACTGCTACCTTAATTTATATTTGTCAATCCACCACTGATAGACTGTCACGTGGATTTATGCTGTCGGGCAACCTGCTACAGCATTAGAAACAAAAATCTGTTTTATTTTTAAGAACCATTTCTGCTCTCTTGAAATCATAGGGAAGTAATTTACTTTTTTTCCCCCAAGGAAGTAATATTTATGCACAGCCTACAAGATGGGGAAAATGCTCTCGAAGATCTTTGGCAACAAGGAGATGAGGATATTGATGCTTGGACTTGATGCTGCTGGCAAGACCACCATCCTCTACAAACTGAAGCTGGGCCAGTCTGTCACCACCATCCCAACAGTCGGCTTCAACGTTGAGACAGTCACCTACAAGAACGTGAAGTTCAACGTGTGGGACGTGGGGGGCCAGGACAAGATCCGGCCGCTGTGGAGGCACTACTACACTGGCACTCAGGGCCTCATCTTTGTGGTGGACTGTGCCGACAGGGACCGGATAGACGAGGCCCGCCAGGAGCTCCACCGGATCATCAATGACCGGGAGATGCGGGATGCCATCATCCTGATCTTTGCCAATAAGCAGGACCTGCCTGACGCCATGAAGCCCCACGAGATCCAGGAGAAGCTGGGCCTGACCCGGATCAGAGATAGGAATTGGTACGTTCAGCCCTCGTGTGCTTCCACCGGTGATGGACTATACGAGGGTCTCACCTGGCTCACCTCAAATTACAAATCTTAATGTTCATCACTTTTATGCTCAACCTGGACTGTTTAGTTACAATAACAAGCAAAAAAAAGCAAAAAGAGAAGAAGTGAAATGAACAACAGATGAGAAAAAAATGACAACATGAGTCAATGAATAACATGACTTCTCAGATGAGTAGGCCTATATAAAAGAGAAGTTTGATTATAATCCTCCATTTTTTTCCTTTTGATAATGGTGAATGATGCCCCTATAACCCATGTTTTTTATAAACAAAATGCAATTATTTTGGGCTGGCTTTTCTTTCTTTTTTTTGTTCACTTTGACTCTAGTATACTGAACTCACAGTCTAATCACTCAATAATTCACAAAATATTATTTTCAGAAGCTCTGAAAGAGGCAGATTAAATGTTTTTTTTCTCTTGTATGATTTATTTCTGCGGTGGCAGGGTTCAGGGTTAGGGTGTGCTATTTTTTGTCCCTCAGTTATAGATACATTACAGACAGCCTTCTATTCAGTTTTCATACAGTATTCTCATGACCCAATTTCCACCCAAAGGATGGGAAAGGCCAATGCCCCTGTGTGGACGTTACCCGCTCATATCTGCGCCGGAAACCAAGGGACAGATTCAGCATATCAGTTCTCATGGTTCCAAACTGCCACCATGGTTTTTAAAGAGTTAAGAATATGTATTACAGACATGTAAGGACCTCATGAAGAAGTACTGTTTTCACTTTTGATTGATTGTACAAAATGGTGGAGATGATTGAGGAAAATGTGTTTAGTACTTAATTCCTTAAACAGTGATTCCATCCCATGTCTGCTAGGGGGGTTTTCTGAGAAGACACCATGGACACTGCGACATGGATGGATATCATTGTATTTTTGTTCTGTTTCGGGTCAGAATCTGTTACCACTGATCTCTTTTTGCCTCTAATCTTCTAAGAGCTTCCATTTCCAGTTGAGTATTTGTAGTTCCGGCTGCCTTTTGGGAAGCCCTGAGTTACAGGTGCACCAACAGAAAGACAGACAGTGTGGTGGAAAGCACCCTCATAGCTAAGTCTTCACTAGGGGTGGGAATGACTACCCTATCCACAAGGGGGTGGGGGGAAACACAATACTATAGGGCCCCTTGACTAAAAGTGCACACTGACTCTTTCTGACTGACTCTTGGGCCCAAGTAAGCAAGTGTTTACTTTTCAATCCAACACCACTTCCATGGTGCTCTGCTCTCCAGTAAATGGGGCCTCCTGCTCAGTTTGTTTTATCCATTCACATCAGTTGTACAGCTCTTCATGCAGTCAGACAAGACTACATGTTCTGTTCATAAGTTATAGATATGAAAATGCTTTGTTTAATTATTTTTGTTCCATTTGCTATGCTGATGAAATAATAAAAATATGTATCCAGATCAACATGGAAGTGGAGCGTTTTCAATATGAATCCTGCAACATTTCACATTATCAATGAGCATGTACTTGCCTAAAGGATTTAAAATGTCACAAAAGAGGAAGTGAAATTTGGCAGTTTATAAGAGTTAGAAGGGGGAAAAAAGTTGATGTGTGAAGTCAGTTTGGTGTGTTTCCGTTGTGCTCGTGAGTCACCGGCTGTGAATAAGTGATGATAAGATCTCTGGTTTCGGGGTAGTGATTGGTAGGTAGCTTAGGTCCAACTTTCCAGGCCTACCTCAAGACTGTATTTCTTAGTCCATCATTAGAATACTGTACTAGGAGTCTCTGGTGTATTCAACCCAAAGTGCTTTTTGGACATTTAGGGACGTGTTCTTTTGTGAATTTGTAAGGGGTTCTGTTTTGGAACTCTGTTTCTTCATCCTTAGTCAAACTTGAAGTTTTAAGCAAAGTGAGTCCTAAAGTTGGTGTTGGTTTGAGAACATAGGAGACTGCTGGAAGATTGATATATTGAACCCCACCACTTAGGCGATTCCCTTCAAATGGCCACAGTTGAAAGACATCGACTATGAAACTGACTGACACTTGTGTACATAGCGAATAGATAATCTGATTGATGTGGGTCATTCAAACTAGGCTTTGTCCTCAAGAACAAACAACTCAGTGTGTTTGAGTATGTACGTTGACCTGTATAACTATATAAATCCACAGATTTAAATAATACATAAGGCAGGGGGGGGGGGGGGGGGTCAGTCACATTTTATCAATCTCATAGTTGCTCAAAGTAAGTTACTGTATTGGCAAATCTGTTGGCAAGTGTACTGTAATGCATTTCAGTTCACACCAATGAGAACTTGCTTGGCGACTGGGCTGGAGAGTGATGTCATCTTTCATGCTTGTGTGACCTGTATAGGGAATAGGGTGTCAACGCCCTGATCTAGTATCAGTTATTCTTATTCTTATTGTGTTACTTTTTATTATTACTTTATGTTTTAGTCTACTTGGTAAATATTTTCTTCTTCTTGAACTGCACAGTTCGTTAAGGGCTTGTAAGTAAGAATTTCACAAAGTCTACACTTGTATTCGGCTCATGTGGCAAATAAAGTTTGATGTGATTTGAGTTTACCTGCTCCTTAACCTTAACCATTAGAGTGGGGGACTGCAAAACTGATCTTAGATCAGTGTCTATGGGCAAGTTAATCTTTTGACAGATGGAGAGACAGGGTGAATTATTGGTGTGACATCAGCGACTGAAATCAGAAAATGCTAGAAGAAGACAGAGGGAAGATCTCAATTGCATATTCCTCATGTCGGCTCTCCTCGTCTCCATCTGAAAACCCATTGGACGAGAAAGCCAGAGGTCCCCCCTCTGACGACCTACTCCAATGGGTTTTGAGAAGGAGACGAGGAGTATGAAATTGCGATTCTCCCATGCACGTCAGTGTGATTGTTGTTTGGGGTGTGGCCCGGCCGTCCACGAGTGCTAAGACAGCCAGCCAGCCAAGTGTGACGCTTCACTTTTGCTTTTAGATGAGGTTCAGTGTGACCTTTCTGATAAAGAAAAAAACAAGGAGCAGTTTAGGGTATTGGATATATTTGTAGTATTCTACTCTACAGTTTGTGGCAGTTTGTATTACCCACTCAAATTAATCAGGCAGCAAGTGCCCACCCTTGAGTCTGTGAAGGAATGTCAGTCCTGCTCTTGTCTCTCACTCCCTTCCCTTATTAAATGGAGGCATGGCTGCAGTGTTTGCTGTGTTGTTTGTTCTGCGTCTGTTGGTTTGGAGTTTGACCTGGGTGTCGCTGTGTTGAAAGGATTGAGTGACTCAGGTTGTCTGGACCAAGGACGTGTAGTTCAAGTCCACACCAGGGAGATCAAATGCAGCCACCTGCTATCTCGTCCAAATCAACCTGCTTTCACCGCTGATGCTTTTGCAACTGTCTGTAAACTTAACTACATTGTAGAAAGACAAAAGTAAAACTTCCCCCTGCTGTCCCTCTCTCGCTAGCTGAATGGTGAATGTTTGAATAAGCAGCGTCTCCATTTGCCTGGTATGCACACTAGAGATCCCAGAATACACGGTGCGGGGAGTTGAACTCTGACTGCGTCACAGTCGACTGTTGTGGCTTACTCTCCTTGTATCCTCTCCTTCTCTATCATCTTTCATCTTCAATAACCTGACAACATATGAGATGCGAAAGCACCGTGTTGGTATTTGCTTTTACCAGTCCACTTCTCTCCAAATTAGTTCAGACGAAAGAGAGGACCCAAGGACAGGAAGCCATTTTAGACTGTTGAGGCTCAGCCCTATAGTGTTTGATTAGAGAGGCTCAGAAGCACACGTGTCAGAGGCTTTTCTACAGCTGTCACTGCACTCTGTGCCGGATGTACAATAGACAATAGCCAACATCCTCTGCTGTCTGTCTCACCTGTGGCTACATGTTAAAGAGTTTGTGTTCTGCAGTGTTCAGTAAAGCCTCTGAACGTTATCATGAAGGTCTGTCTGAAATACTTCTTTTTAAAGTTAGTAGACACATGTAGGTCTGCAATACACACACATTGAAGTTGTATTCCCTGCTTTTCTGGTTCTAATATTTTTACATCAAGATTAGGGGAACTACTTTTGAATTGCTCACTTTCCTCTCATTTCTTGAGTGACTCAGAAGGGTTTAGAATTGAAAGTTATTAGAGGCACATATAGTTAGTATGATTCATGGAAAGGCAAAGAGAACCTGCTTGGGTTTTGCTGGGTGGATTTAGCCTTCAGCCGGACCATTGTCTGCTGCAGGGTGGGGGTGGACCGATCTATTGTGTTCGTTTTGGAGGCGTGAACTAAACCAAAAATGTTTAATAAACCTTGTTGCCAGTTCCCAGTAATTTAGTTTACTCAGGCGTCCCTCCCTGCTTTTTTGTCTTATTAATGCTGTATTGAACCACACACATAAACAACAATTCTTTCTTGAACAAAACATAACTATTTATAAACACCACAACCAAATGCAATGCTACTTTGGTTATTAATGGACTGTACATTTACAATCACACAATATTGGTAAAGGGGATGTTTCTTGTGTTCACTGGGGTGACTAATAAAAGTGTTAATGATGTTCATCACATGACAGCTTCATTCAAGCCTACCTATGAAACAGCTATACACACACACACACATTAACCCAACTCCAACACTAACATTAACATAGCAGCAGTTGTTACAAGACACACCTTATTTTTTATTTTATTTGTATATTTATTTATTTGACCCCTTTTTCTCCCCAATTTCATGGTATCCAACTGGTAGTTGGTCTTGCCTCATCGCTGCAACTCCCATACGGACTCAGGAGAGGCAAAGGTCGAGAGCCGTGCGTCCTCCGAAACACAACCCAACCAAGCCGCACTGCTTCTTGACACAATTCCCACTTAACCTGAAAGCCAGCCTCATCAATGTGTCGGAGGAAACACAGTCTACATGGCAACCGTGTCAGTGTGCACTGCGCCTGGCCCACCACAGGAGTCACTAGTGTGCGATGGGACAAGGACATACCTGCCGGCCAAACCCTCCCCTAACCCGGATGACGCTAGGCCAATTGTGCGCCGCACCATGGGTCTCCCGGTCACGGCCGGCTGCAACAGAGCCTGGACTCAAACCCAGAATCTCTAGTGGCACAGCTAGCACTGAAATGCAGTGCCTTAGACCGCTGCGCCTCTCTGGAGGCCACAAGACACACTGCTACGGAATTCTGGTTAATACAAAATATTTTATTTTCTGAATCTCTAACCCCACTTCAAGGTTATATTTGTATACCTCTAGTTTGTGTCTTTGTATAGAATAAGGAACTGGCATGCTGAACTCAGTGAAAGGATAACTGTTTTCAGTGTTGGGTCCTTGAATCTAGTCTTTTATTAGATCCCCATTAGCTGTTCCAAAAGTAGCAGCTACTCTTCCTGGGGTCCAGACAACATGACATAATACCAAACATTAATAGACCAGAACAGCTCAAGGACCGAACTACATAAAGTTAAAACGTCACACATAGCTTACATATCAGTACATAAACTCACACTATCTAGCTCAAATAGGGGAGAGGTGTTGTGCCATGAGGTGTTGCTTTATCAGTTTTTTTTAAACAAGGTATTCTGTTCACAAGCAATCTGAGATAGAAGTAGCTCTATATAGCTCAATCATAGCTCTATATAATACTGTACGTTTTCTAGATTTGTTTCTGGATTTGGGGACTGAAATGACCCCTGGTGGTGTGTGTGTGTGTGTGTGTGGTGGGGGGAGGGGGGGGGGAGCTGTGTGTAAGATGACTATGCAAACAATTTTGAATTTTCAACACGTTTCTTATAAAAAGAAGTGATGGAGTCAGTCTCTGCTCTACTTTTAGCCAAAAGAGACTGGCATGTATAGTATTGATATTTGCCCTCTGATTACATTGAAGAGCAAGACATGTCGTTCTGTTCTGGGCCAGCTGCAGTTTTTCTAGGTCCTTCTTTGCAGCACCTAACCATATGACTGGGCAATAATCAAGATCAAAAACTATAGCCTGCAGGTCTTGCTTTGTCTTTACAACCATTGAATCAATATGGTTTTGACCATGACAGTTTACAATCCAAGGTAACACCAAGTAATTTAGTCTCATTAACTTGCTCAATAGCAACATTATTCATTATCAGATTCAGCTGAGGTCTAGAACTTAGAGGATGATTTGCACGGTATCAAATAAAATGCCCTTAGTTTTAGAGGTTCAGGACTAGTTTATTACTGGCCACCCATTCTAAAACTGACTGCAACTCTTTGTTTAGGGTGGCAGTGATTTTAATAGCTGTGGTTGCTGACGCGTATAGGGTTGAATACTCAGCATACATAGACACACAGGCTTTGTTTTAATGCCAGTGGCAGGTCATTAGTAAAAATAGAAAAGAGTAGATGGTCACGAGAGCTGCCCTGTGGTATACCACAATTTACATGTTTAGCATTAAAGAAGCTTACATTATTAAAGAAAACCCTCTGTGTTCTATTATACTGAACAAAAATATAAACGCAACATGTACAGTGTTGGTCCCATGTCTCATGAGCTGAAATAAAAGATTCCAAAAATGTTTCATATGCAAAAAAAGCTTATTTCTCTCAAATGTTGTGCACAAATTTGTTTATTTGTTAGTAAGCATTTCTCATTTGCCAAAATAATCCATCCACCTGACAGGTGTGGCATATCAAGAAGCTGATTAAACAGCATGATCATTACACAGTGCACCTTGTACTGGGGACAATAAAAGGCCACTAAAATGTAGTTGTCACACAACACAATGCCACAGATGTCTCAGTTTTGAGGGAGCGTGCAGTTGACTTGCTGACTGCAGGAATGTCTCCAGAACTGTTGCTAGAGAATTTAATGTTAATTTCTCTATCATAAGCCACATCCAATGTTGTTTTAGAGACCATGCCAGCCCAGGACCTCAACATCCTGCTTCTTCACCTGCTGGATTGTCTGAGACCAGCCACCTGGACAGCTGATGAAATTGTGGATTTGTACAACCAAAGAATTTCTGCACAAACTGTCAAAGACAGTCTCAGGGAAGCTCATCTGCGTGCTCGTCATCCTCACCATGGTCTTGACCTGACTGCAGTTCGGCATCGTAACCGACTTCAGTGGGCAAATGCTCACCTATGATGGCCACTGGCACGCTGGAGATCCCGGCCCCATGTCTCAAGGATCTGTACACAATCCTGGAAGCTGAAAATGTCCCAGTTCTTCCATGGCCTGCATACTCAACAGACATGTCACCCACTGAGCATGTTTGATTGCTCTGGATTGACATGGACATCAGCGTGTTCCAGTTTCCGCCAACACCCAGCAACTTCGCACAGCCATTGATAAGGAGTGGGACAACATTCCACAGGCCACAATCAACAGACTGATCAACTCTCTGCGAAGGAGATGTGTCACGCTGCATGATGCAAATGGTGGTCACACCAGATTCTGACTGGTTTTCTGATCCACAGCCCTACCTTATTTTTCAAGGTATCTGTGACCAACAGATGCATATCTGTATTCCCATTCATGTGAAATCCATAGATTAGGGCCTAATGAATTTAATTCAATTGACTAATTTCCTTAGATGAACTGTAACTCAGTAAAATCTTTGAAATTGTTGCATGTTGTGATTATATTTTTGTTCAGTGCAGATGGCTCTGAATCCACGATATGGAAAAGGTTGAAAAGCCGTTTTCAACAATCGGTTTTGCTCAATAATATCAAAGGCTGCACTGAAATCTAACAGTATAGCTTCCACAATCTTCTTATTATAACTGTATTTAGACCAATCATCAATCCTTTGTGACAGTGTAGTACATGCTGAGTGCACTTCCATATAAGCATGCTGAAAGTCTTTTATTCATTTGTTTACAGAGAAATAGCATTGTACTGTATCTGGTCAAACACCATTTTTTCCCAAAAGTGTGCTGAGAGTCTGCAGCAAGCTGATTGGTTGGCTGTTAGAACCATTAAAGGGTGCTTTACCATTCTTGGGTAGCGGAACGACTTTGGCTTCCCTCCAGGTCTGAGGACAAAATGTTTTCTCCAGACTCAGATAAAATATGACAAATAGGAGTGACAATTTAGTCTGCTACCATCCTCAGTAGCTTTCCATCTAAGTTTGTCAAAACCAATACCAGTTGGTTTCTCATTATTGATGGACAACAATAATTATTCCACCTCGCCCACACTAACTTTACAGAATTCCAAATGACAATGCATTGCTTTAATTGTTAGGTATTTTATGCATGAAAATGATGGCTCACAATTTGTTGTTGGCATTTCATGCCTAAATTTGCCTACTTTGCTAATGAAATAGTCATTAAAGTAATTGGCAACATCAAAAGTGATAAATGAGCCATCTGATTCAATGAAAGATGTAGATGAATTAGCCTTTCTGCCCATAATTTTATTTAAAGTATACTTTGTCATTTATCTTGGTTTCATAACACTATTTATTTTGTTCAGTTTAGTCACATAATGTCTCAATTTACAGTAAGTTTGCCAATCAGATGTGCAGCCAGACTTATTCACCACTCCGTTTGCCTTGTTCCACCATACAGCTTTTCAATTCCACATCAATACACAGGTACTTAACAGTTCTAACAGTTAGTTTCTTAGTAGATTCATGCTTATTAATAACTGGAAGAAACAATTTAATAAATGCATCAAGTGCAGTGTCTAGATGCTCCTCATTACACACATCAGACCAACAAATATTTTTTGCATTTTCAACATAGGAATCAGTACAAAACGTTTTGTATGATCTCTTGTACACTATTTTAGTCCCAGCCTTTGGAAATAAGCCCTCTCACTCCTCCCAGTCATAGCAGAAGTAACTGTAAGCAATGTCCTCATGCTTTCTGGCAGCTTTCATTGCTAGGATAATAAGCTTCCAGTTACTGGATAATAATTAGTCCTCGTTAAGGAAGATGTTGGTTCTTCTACAAGTTATTGGCACTTTCCAGAACAGCCATATTTTCCTTTACCCTTAAACCTGAGGAACTTGGTCACTATCGGCCTGGGTCTGTCACCTGGGCTGGTTACAGGTTTTCCAGACCTGTGAGTGTGGCTCCACCTCAATCTTCTTATGATTCAGCTGCAGCTTTTCAGTGATCCTTTTTTTTACCTTCTCTTTAGACTCGGCTCAGTTCTCGAAAACTGGTATGTCATCCACAACGATGTTATTCCTCATGGTTTTCAGCTTTCAGGAAACCTTGCTAGCTTGGCAGCTAGGCTAGCTGCTATGCCAAGCAGCTCTTCAGACTTTTGTTTGCAGGATCCCTGGACAAATATTAGTGGTCCCAGCAACTGATGGTAACTGCATCACGGGATCAAAATTCTAAAGGTAGCTAGTAACCAAACTTTTTAAATAAAACACTTTTTCAGAGACGTTGAAAACGTTCAAAACAACAAACCGTGCAATGAGAGGATAGTTAAGGATCATATCACCCCCACCTTACCTGACACCCTAGACCCTCTTCAACTTGCATACCGCCCCAATAGATCCACAGACGATGCAATATCCATCACACTCAACACTGCCCTATCCCATCTGGACAAGAGGAATACCTATGTCAGAATGCTGTTCATTGACAACAGCTCAGCCTTCAACACCATAGTACCCTCCAAGCTTATCATTAAGCTCAGGGCCCTGGGTCTGAACTCAGCCCTGTGAAACTGGGTCCTGGACTTCCTGACAGGCCGCCCCCAGGTGGTGAAGGTAGGAAACAACACCTCCACAATGCTGATCCTCAACACAGGGGCCCCACAAGGGTGCGTGCTCAGCCCCCTCCTGTACTCCCTGTTCACTGATGGCTGCATGGCCACGCACACCTCCAACTCAATCATCAAGTTTGCAGAAGACACCAGAGTAGTAGGCCTGATTTACCAGCCGTGTAAAGTACTTAAGTAAAAAATACTTTAGAGTACTACTTAAGTCTTTTTTGGGGGTATCTGTACTTTACTTTACTATTTATATTTTTGACAACTTTTCCTTTAACGTCACTACATTCCTCAAGAAAATAATGTACTTTTTACTCTATACATTTTCCCTGACACCCAAAAGTACTCATTACATTTTGAATGCTTAGAAGGACAGGAAAATGGTCTAATTCACAAAAATCTCTGGTCATCCCTACTGCATCTGATCTGGCGGACTCACTAAACAAAAATGCTTTGTTTGTAAATTATGTCTGAGTGTTGGAGTGTGCCACTGGCTGTCCATAAATTTAAAAAACAAGAAAATTGTGCTGTCTGGTTTGCTAATATAAGGAATTTGAAATTATTTATACTTTTGGACTTTTACTCAAGTAGGATTTTCACTTTTACTTGAGTCATTTTCTATTGGATACTTTTCCCACCACAGCTGATTACCAACAATGACAAGACAGAATACAGGGTAAGGGCCCTGGCAGAGTGGTGCCGGGAAAATAACCTCTCTCTCAACGTCAACAAAATGACGGAGCTGATTGTGGACTTCATGAGATAGCAGAGGGAGCATGCCCCCATCCACATCGACGGGACCACAGTGGAGAAGGTGAAATGCTTCACAATTTTCGGAGTACACACAGTGGGGAGAACAAGTATTTGACACACTTTGCAGGTTTTCCTACTTACAAAGCATGTAGAGGTCTGTAATTTGTATCATAGTTACACTTCAACTGTGAGAGACGGAATCTAAAACAAAAATGCAGAAAATCACATTGTATGATTTTTAAGTAATTCATTTGCATTTCATTGCATGACATGAGTATTTGATCACCTACCAACCAGTAAGATTTCCGTCTCTCACAGACCTGTTAGTTTTTCTTTAAGAAGCTCTCCTGTTCTCCACTCATTACCTGTATTAACTGCACCTGTTTGAACTCGTTACCTGTATAAAAGACACCTGTCCACACACTCAATCAAACAGACTCCAACCTCTCCACAATGGCCAAGACCAGAGAGCTGTGTAAGGACATCAGGGAAAATTGTAGACCTGCACAAAGCTGGGATGGGCTACAGGACAATAGGCAAGCAGCTTGGTGAGAAGGCAACAACTGTTGGTGCAATTATTAGAAAATGGAAGAAGTTCAAGATGACGGTCAATCACCCTCGGTCTGGGGCTCCATGCAAGATCTCACCTCGTGGGGTATCAATGATCATGAGGAAGGTGAGGGATTAGCCCAGAACTACACGGCAGGACCTGGTCAATGACCTGAAGAGAGCTGGGACCACAGTCTCAAAGAAAACCATTAGTAACACACTACGCCGTCATGGATTAAAATCCTGCAGCGCACGCAAGGTCCCCCTGCTCAAGCCAGCACATGTCCAGGCCCGTCTGAAGTTTGCCAATGACAATCTGGATGATCCAGAGGAGGAATGGGAGAAGGTCATGTGGTCTGATGAGACAGAAATATATATTTTTGGTCTAAACTCCACTCGCCGTGTTTGGAGGAAGAAGAAGGATAAGTACAACCCCAAGAACACCATCCCAACCGTGAAGCATGAAGGTGGAAACATCATTCCTTTGGGATGCTTTTTCTGCAAAGGGGACAGGATGACTGCACCGTATTAAGAGGAGGATGGATGGGGCCATGTATTGCGAGATCTTGACCAACAACCTCCTTCCCTCAGTAGGAGCATTGAAGATGGGTCGTGGCTGGGTCTTCCAGCATGACAACGACCCGAAACACACAGCCAGGGCAACTAAGGAGTGGCTCCGTAAGAAGCATCTCAAGGTCCTGGAGTGGCCTAGCCAGTCTCCAGACCTGAACCCAATAGAACATCTTTGGAGGAAGCTGAAAGTCCGTATTGCCCAGCGACAGCCCCGAAACCTGAAGGTTCTGGAGAAGGTCTGTATGGAGGAGTGGGACAAAATCCCTGCTGCAGTGTGTGCAAACCTGGTGAAAAACTACAGGAAACGTATGATCTCTGTAATTGCAAACAAAGGTTTCTGTACCAAATATTAAGTTATGCTTTTCTGATGTATCAAATACTTATGTCATGCAATAAAATGCAAATTAATTACTTAAAAATCGTATAATGTGATTTTCTGGATTTTTGTTTTAGATTCCGTCTCTCACAGTTGAAGTGTACCTATGATAAAAATTACAGACCTCTACATGCTTTGTAAGTAGAAAAACCTGCAAAATCGGCAGTGTTTCAAATAGCGCCTTCTCAACCTCAGGAGGCTGAATAAATTTGGCTTGGCCCCTAAGAACCTCACAAACTTTTACATGCACCATTGAGAGCATCCTGTCGGACTGTATCACTGCCTGGTACGGCAACCCCACCACCCGCAACCACAGGGCTCTCCAGAGGGTGGTACGGTCTGCCCATTGCATTGCCAGAGGTGCCCTCCAGGACACCTACAGCACCCGATGCCACAGGAAGGCAAAAAATATAATCAAGGACATCAACCACCCGAGTCACAGCCTGTTTACCCCGTTATCTTCCAAAAGGCAAGGCCAATACAGGTGCATCAAAGCTGGGACCGAAAGACTGAAAAACAACTTCAATCTCAAGGCCATCAGACTGAAATAGCCATCCCAGTATCCTGCCCTGAACATAGTCACTGTCACTAGCTGGCTACCACCCGGTTACTCAATCCTGCACATTAGAGGCTGTTGCTCTATGTGCATAGACATGGAACCACTGGTCACTTTAATAATGTTTACATACCGTTTTACTCAATTCATATGTATATACTGTATTGTACTGTATTCTAGTCAATGCCACTCTGACATTGCTTGTCCTAATATTTATATATTTCTTAATTCCATTATTTTACTTTGAGATTTGTGTGTATTGTTGTGAATTGTTAAATACTACTGCATTGTTGGAACTAGGAGCATTTCGCTACACCCACAATAACATCTGCTAAATATGTGAGTGTGACCAATAAAATTGTATTTTATTTTAGTAATATGTCCCAAACTTCAATCTCAGACACAAGCAGCAATCTGATGTGTAAAACATCAAACTGAAAGTCCTTAGGATCAGTAGGAAGGAAGGCCTATTGTATGGTGACAAGCACATAAACCGACACACTGGGAGATTCTACCTTCAAATTGTATTTTATTTGTCACATGTGGCGAATAGAACAGGTGTAGACTTTACCATGAAATGCTTACTTACAAGCCCTTAACCAACAATGCAGGTTTAAGAAAATAGAGTTAAGAAAATATTTACTAAATTAACTAAAGTCAAAAATAAATAAAAAAGTAACACAATAAAATTTAAATAACGAGGCTATATACAGGGGGTACCGGTACCGAGTCAATGTGCGGTGGTACACATTAGTCTAATTCATTTGTACATGTAGGTAAGGGTAAAGTGACTATGCATAGATAATAAACAGTGAGCAGCATCAGTATAAAAACAAGGGGGGGGCAATGCAAATAGTCTGGTTGGCCATTTGATTAATTGCTCAGCAGGGTTATGGCTTGGGGGTAGAAGCTGTTAAGGAGTGTTTTGGACCAAGACTTGGCGCTCCGGTACCACTTGCCGTGAGGCAGCAGAGAGAACAGTCTGTGAATTGAGTGACTGGAGTCTTTGACAAGTTTTTGGGCCTTCCTCTGACACCGCTTAGTGTATAGGTCCTGGATGTAGGAAGCTTGGCCCCAGTGATGTACTGGGCTGTACACACTACCCTCTGTAGCACCTTACGGTCGGATGCGGAGCAGTTGCCATACCAGGCGGTGATGCAACCAGCTCTTGATTTTTTATTTTTTTATAACATTTTTTATTTCACCTTTATTTAACCAGGTTGGCTAGTTGAGAGCAAGTTCTCATTTACAACTGCGACCTGGCCAAGATAAAGCAAAGCAGTGCAACACAAACAACAAACATACAGTCAATAATACAATAGAAAAAGTGTATATACAGTGTGTGCAAATGAGGTAGGATAAGGGAGGTAACAATTAGCAATTAAACACTGGAGTGATAGATGTGCAGAAGATGAGTGTGCAAGTAGAGATAGTGGGGTGCAAAGGAGCAAAATAAATAACAGCATGGGGATGAGGTAGTTGGATGGGCGATTTACAGATGGGCTATGTACAGGTGCAGTCATCTGTGAGCTGCTCTGACAGCTGTTGCTTAAAGTTAGTGAGGGAGATATGAGTCTCCAGCTTCAGTGATTTTTGCAGTTCGTTCCAGTCATTGGCGTCAGAGAACTGTAAGGAAAGGTGGCTAAAGTAGGTATTGGCTTTGGGGGTGACCATTGAGGTGAGATAAGGCGGGGCTTTACCTAGCAAAGACTTCTAGATGACCTGAAGCCAGTGGGTCTGGCGACAAATATGAAGCGAGGGCCAGCCAACTATAGCATACAGGTCGCAGTAGTGGATAGACTGCATCCAATTTGCTGAGTAAAGTGTTGGATGCTATTTGGTAAATGACATTGCCGAAGTCAAGGATCGGTAGGATAGTCAGTTTTACGAGGGTATGTTTGGCAGCATGAGTGAAGGATGCTTTGTTGCGAAATAGGAAGCCGATTCTAGATTTAATTTTGGATTGGAGATGCTTAATGTGAGTCTGGAAGGAGAGTTTACAGTCTAACCAGACACCTAGGTATTTATAGTTGTCCACATATTCTAAGTCAGAACCGTCCAGAGTAGTGATGCTGGACGGGCGGCCAGGTGTGGGCAGTGATCGGTTGAAGAGCATGCATTTAGTTTTACTTGCATTTAAGAGCAGCTGGAGGCCACGGAAGGAGAGTTGTATGGCATTGAAGCTCATCTGGAGGTTAGTTAACACAGTTTCCAAAGAAGGGCCAGAAGTATACAGAATGGTGTCGTCTGCGTAGAGATGGATCAGAGAATCACCAGCAGCAAGAGTGACATCATTGATGTATACAGAGAAAGAGTCGGCCTGAGAATTGAACCCTGTGGCACCCCCATAGAGACTACCAGAGGTCCGGACAACAGGCCCTCCTTTTTGACACACTGAACTCTGTCTGAGAAGTAGTTGGTGAACCAGGCGAGGCAGTCATTTGAGAAACCAAGGCTGTTGAGTCTGCCAATAAGAATGTGGTGATTGACAGAGTCAAAAGCCTTGACCAGGTCGATGAATACGGATGCACGGTATTGTCGCTTATCGATGGCGGTTATGATATCGTTTAGGACCTTGAGCGTGGCTGAGGTGCACCCATGACCAGCTCAGAAACCAGATTGCATAGCGGAGAAGGTACGGTGGGATTCTAAATGGTCGGTGATCTTTTTGTTAACTTGGCTTTCGAAGACCTTAGAAAGGCAGGGTAGGATAGATACAGGTCTGTAGCAGTTTGGGTCTAGAATGTCTCCCCTTTTGAAGAGGGGGATGACCACGGCAGCTTTCCAATTGATGGCGCAGCTGTAGAACTTTCAGGTATTCTGATCAATTAGTAGTAATTATCTGCCCCTTCTACTCACCTGCCATCCTGTTCAGGTGTGACATCACTCAGGATTCATCTCAATACTCAAAATAGCTTCCTATCTCCTTTCATTTATCCTTACCCTTGAGAATGGAATCTTACAATATAGTCAAGATGGAGATGAAAGATTTCACATATACCCAGTGTGCATGATGAATATGAATGCTGATGGGAGAGGAAACCACTTTGGTCTAATGAGACACACACACACACACACATACACACACTGTCTGGTCAGCTGTGGATGCTTTACACTGCTCTATAAAACAGCCATGCTGTGCTTCAACAGTGTCGCTCAGCCTTGAGGCTGCAACCAGCCTCTTTAGAAAATGTCACAGAGAGCTTTTCCTTCTGCTTTTTTCCACATGCTAACACTTCTATAGTGCCTTGAGGTCCTAGTGCATCTGGTGGCAGGGATTTGTGGGAGGGATGCGTGTTGATACCCTCTTTAACAGGATGTGATGCGAGCTGCTAGACCTAAATAAATATGAGTGGAATTGAGCCCTGTTCATTTTTTATGCATCCTTCCTTTCTAGATTACTTGGAGTCACTGATCACGATTGGTTAGGTAAAAACAAGGCTTATCCAATCATGCTGATTGCTTAGTGATTACTTCCAGGGAAGGGAGGAAGAATGGATGTGTTTTTGAAAAGTGCTGTAACAGGTCCCAAATATAAAAGGAATTATATGTTTTAAGTTCCTCTATGCAGATTCCAATATTGAGTCTCCTCCTTCCTGATGTCTGCAGTTGTTCCCTCCACCTATAGGATACAGTATAAAGCATTGGACCAATCCAATGCTAACGACAGAATGAGTGAAAAAGGCTGCTCTGAGGTCCAGAGACAGATGGTTATACTCAGGCAGAGGAGGCTGGTGGGGGGAGCTATAGGAGGACGGGCTCATTGTAATGGCTGGAATGGAATAAATTGAACAGTATCAAACATATAGAAACCACACGTTTGACTCCATTCTATTCCAGCCAGTTCTCCTATAACTCCTCCCACCGGCCTACTGGGATAATAACCCTTCTACTACAGCACACAGACATTCTCTAATCCACTTGAGTACATCCGAAAATAAAACAATCAAAGACACATTACTTGATTCTGATCCAAGATATCAATCCTGTTGTTTGTTTGTTAATTGGCAAAGCGACTGCAATTATCTGGATTGAATTTAAGAGGAATTCTGCAAGGTCAGCAAGACCATGGGGAACGGCGTAATTAGCTGACTCATATCCTCCACACACACACACACACACACACACACACACACACACACACACACACACACACACACACACACACACACACACACACACACACCTGCCGCAGACAGACCCTCACATTAACACTGCATCCTTAAATAGCCTGCCACTTCACTCTCTCTCAACAAGACACGTTATCCTTAAATAACCTCCCTCCCAAGAGCTCAAACATCTGCTATGTACACTTGCTGGACACACACACACCTTCCAAGGATTCCAAGAGTGTTAAAAGCTGTCATCAAGGCAAAGTGTGGCTACTTTGAAGAATCTCAAATATATTTTGGTTTGTTTAACACTTTTTTGGTTACTACATGATTCCATATGTGTTATTTCATAGTGTTGATGTCTTCACTATTATTCTACAATGTAGAAAATAGTAAAAATAAAGAAAAACCTTGGAATGAGTAGGTGTCCAAACTGTTGACTGGTACTGTAAGTATAACCCTCCATATAACATCAACTGAACTACTGACACACATATGGGGTGGCAGGTAGCCTAGTGGTTAGAGCGTTGGACTACAAACTGAAAGGTTGCTAGATCGAAACCCTGAGCTGACAAGATAAAAATCAGTCGTTCTGCCCCTGAACAAAGCAGTTCCTAGGCCGTCATTGAAAAAACAATTTGTTCTTAACTGACTTGCCTAGTTAAATAAAATAAATATAACCCTCTATAGCATATCAACTGAACTACTGACACACCTATAATATTCTATATCATATCAACTGATCTACTGACACATATAACCCTCTATCATATCAACTGAACTACTGACACATATAACCCTGTATATCATATCTACTGACACATATAACCCTCTATATCAACTGAACTACTGACACACATATGACCCTCTATATAATTTCAACTGAACTACTGACACATAAAACCCTCTATCATGGCAACTGAACTACTGACAAATATAACCCTCTATATCATATCAACTGATCTACTGACACATATAACCCTCTATATCAACTGAACTACTGACACACATATAACCCTCTATAACTACTGACACATATAACCCTCTATATCATATCAACTGAACTACTGACACACATATAACCAGTGCTTGACCCAGGCAGGAACTCACCAGAACTGAATACCAGCACCTCAAATGTTCTACCAGCACCTTAAATGTTCTCTGCACCTCTTAGCTCAAAAGTGTTGTGGAGTTCCTGCACCTAAATATAGAGAGTACCAGCACTCAAAATGATTATCCCCACCTATTTCAGTCAGTCAAGCACTGCCTAGCATATCATATCATGTAAAGTGTGAAGGAACACACACACCTTCACCTTTTTTACCTTAGACAATGCTGAAAGCATCCAAAGCATAACTAGAGTAGTGAGCACACAGACACAGGAGGTTAGATCACTGCACTGTTAAATACCTTTGCTTTGTTGGCAGTTGTGTCAGTGGCGACCACTATAAATTGAGAGTGTTCTCCCATAGTCTGCCAAATTAAGTCCCATTCATCATTGAGCTCAGACTTATCAGCCGATAACTTAACCACAATCAGGAAACATCTTGATGCTGCATGTGGAGCATGATCAGCAGCCAAAATACTTCACCCCTCTCTCCAGAGCCATGACATAATTACTGTGTGTGTGTGCGGGCCTGCGTGTGTGTGCGCCATGTGCTTGTGTGTGTATGTAAGAGAGAGGGAGAGAGAGTATGAAAGAAAGAATGTTTCAGTGAGAGTGGGAATGAGGGGAACGTGTGCTTATGGAATGTATGACTGGTTGTTCAAACATTTAGTAGTAGTGAGTGTATGCTTTGTGTATGTGCATGTATCTGCCTGTATATCTGTGTATATAAATGTGTGTGTTTCCAAAAACAAACTCTGTACTGGCTGTTCTGTGCTCTTGTTCTAGCACTGAAATAAATCTGCATCAACGGCTGGCTGCACAGTGATAGCAGAGAGTAATGCATTCCGCACTATCACGATAATAAGGCACACAGTCAGATCTCAAATCAGCATACCAAATATGGTTCCTAGACAGTCTCTCTCTGTGACAGCGACTTGTAGATAAATAAAGTAAACTGGTTGTTTTTGCTTTATATAAACTATCCAGCCACAAAGTGAAACCACAAGAACCTTTTCAGTGACTCCAGCCTTTTATTAGGCTTACTATAGACATGGTGTACTACTACTTCACTAAATGAGGATGTGGTTAGGGTTACAAAGAGTCAAGTTCATTCATAAATCAGACTGCTTGTTCTTTAAGGTATGCAAGAGGTAAGCGTTGTTGAGATTAGCTAATCTTTCCATAATAAGGACCAGTCAACCCCCAGTTGTTTAGAAGTTTAAGTGATTTGTAGATCAGATCATCTGACCAGCACCTTGACTCAGGCTGGCCCTTGTAAACCAGCAGATTTAGACGTTTCACTCTGAATAGGGTTTCCAAGTCTCCTGGAAATGACATTTACCCCTTTAACTCCCAGGGAGCAGTGGAGCTATTCTGGGAGATTTTTTCTAACGCCAGACTGAAATGAATACTGTCAAATGTACACAGTGTTAAAGCCTGGACTTTTATGACATACCAGAATTACTTTGATGACATACCAGAATTACTTTGATGACATATCAGAAGGAGTTTAATGACATACCAGAAGGAGTTTGATGACACACCTGAAGAACTTTGATGACATACCAGAAGGAGCTTGATGACATACCAGAAGGACTTTGATGACATACCAGAAGGACTTTGATGACATACCAGAAGGACTTTGATGACATACCAGAAGGAGTTTGATGACACACCTGAAGGACTTTGATGACATACCAGAAGGACTTTGATGACACACCTGAAGGACTTTGATGACATACCAGAAGGAGTTTGATCCCAGTTGGCAACCCAACCTAACCCTAGCATAGCCACAGGTGATGCCTCAGCCTTAGAGCCAGTCTCTGACCTTGTGGAGGCCAAACATACACCCTTACAGACATAGTGGCACACCATGGCCCAGTTTTTACCTTTATTTAACTAGGCAAGTCAGTTAAGAACAAATTCTTATTTTCAATGATGGCCTAGGAACAGTGGGTTAACTGCCTTGTTCAGAGGCAGAACAACAGATTATTACCTTGTTAGCTCGGGGATTCAATCTTGCAACCTTTCGGTTACAAGTCCAACGCTCTAACCACAGTGAGGTGTATAGTGATTGTCAACACAGTCATTTATGGTGATAAATAAATACCATTTTAATTTCCTCACTTGTATTTGAAAACTTCAGGAACTTTGTGAATAGCACTGACCTCCTGTGGCAGGAAGCAGACATTTCTCTGCCGAATGGGAACAGTCCCTGAGTTGAAGCTATCAGTGAATTTCAATGTCTCTCTCTCTCTCCCTCTCTGTCTCTCTCTCACACAATGCACCTGCTCTCGCACTCACTCACACACACACACAGCGAGGGCAAGAGGGAGGAAGTTTGTCTAAAGTGTAGTAGTTAGCAGTAGTCAGCTAAAGTAAACACAATTGTATTGACCCAATGTGACTAAGATTCAGACATTACAGAAATGAGTGAGCACTTACAAATATTTCACAAAAAGTAAAAGGTAGGCCTTCATTTTTTTGTAAAATATAGATGGTGGAACTGACCAACAAAATGTATTACTTCTTTGATTACTTGAATTTTAATCAGAAATCTATTACATGTCCAATGCATGCTGCCTGCCATCCTGAGTGAATTGGACCAATATGCTGGAATTGGCTTTAGGTTACCTGTAATTAAAGAATGGCTGACTAGACCGCATCCAAGATGACATCCTGCAACTAGTGAGGTCTGGCTGCCTGACAACCTACCTGCTCAACCCCATTCCTCTCTTCTCCAGAACTCCAGACCTGGAGACCTTTTCCCACTCCTCACTTTCCTAATCAATTCATCCCTGACCACTGGCTGGGTTGCCTCTGACTTCAAAATGGCCCGAGTTGTTCCCCTCCTCAAGAAACCAACACTCGACTCATCTGACGTCAAAAACTATAGACCTGTATCCCTTCTTTCTTTTCTTTCCAAAACACTTGAGCGTGCTGTCTCTGATCAACTTTCCCGTTATCTCTCTCAGAACGATCTTCTTGACCCTAACTAGTCAGGCTTCAAGATGGGTCACTCAACCGAGACTGCTCTTGTCTGTGTCGCAAAGGCTCTCCACACTGCCAAAGCTGACTCTCTCTCCTTTGTTCTCCTCCTCTTTAATCTATCCACTGACTTTGACACTTATCAAAGGCACTTATCAAAGCCTTTGACAATTATCAGATCCTCCTCTCCACCCTCTCAGGGCTGGACATCTCAGGCTCTGTACACTCTTGGTTGTATCCTACCTGGCAGGCCGCTCCTACCAGGAGACGAAAGACTCTGCACCACGTACTCTCAGTACTGATGTCCGCCAGGGCTCGGTTCTAGACCCTCTCCTCTTCTCTCTACACACCAAGTCACTCGGCTCTACATGGTCTCTCCTATCATTGCTATGCGGAGGATACTACTTTTCTCCTTCCCCCTTCTGACACCCAGGTGGCGACACGTATCTCTGCGTGCCTGGCAGATATATCAACTTGGATGTCGGCCCACCACCTCAAGCTCAACCTCGACAAGATGGAGATGCTCTTCCCCCCGGGGAAGGCCTGCCCATTCAAAGACCTCTCCATCACGGTTGACACCTCCACAGTGTCGCCCTCCCAGAGTGCAAAGAACCTTGGCGTAACCCTGGACTACACCCTGTCATTCTCTGCAAACATCAAAGCAGTGACTCGCTCATGCAGGTTCATGCTGTACAACATCCATAGAGTATGATCCTACATTACACAGTAAGCGGTGCAGGTCCTAATCCAGGCACTTGTCCTCTCCTGTCTGGGCTACTGCAACTCGCTGTTGCCTGGGTTCCCCGCCTGTGCCATCAAACCCCTGCAACTTATCTAGAATGATGCAGCCCGCCTGGTTTTCAACCTTCCCAAGTTCTCTCATGTCACCCCGCTCTTCCGCACACTCCACTGGCTTCCAGTCGAAATTCGCATCCACTACAAAACCATGGTGCTTACCTATGGAGCAGCAAGATGAACTGCCCCTCCCTACCTTCAGGCTATGCTCAAACCCTACATCCCAACCAGAGCACTCCATTCTGTCACATCAGGTTTCTTGGCCCTCCCGTTTAGCCCAGTCCAAGCAATTCCTTGTCCAATGGTGGAATCAGCATCCCCCTGAAGCTAGGACAGCAGTCCCTGCCAATCTTGTGAAAACATACCTCTTCAAACAGTATTTTAAATAATCCATCCTCCTCCTCGCCTCGACACCCCCCTACTTTATTGAGGCAAAATGTACTTTCTTTGCCTGTGATATGTGGTTGTCCCACCTAGCTATTTTAAGATGAATACACTAACTCTAAATCGATTAGAGCATCTGCTAAATGACTAAAATGTAAATGAAATCCAAACAAAATCGAAATAGTAAATTAGAGAAGCAGGCAAACTGTTTCATTACGTGGTACTTTATAATGACTGGCACATTGAACAATTCTTCACGCTTTTCTGTACATTTTTTTACATTTGAAAACAAGAATGTCCCATGGTGTAAATTGGCTTAGGCTACAAAGCAAGTGTTTTTCCTCCAGAATTTGAAACCGCCTTTTTATTTTACATAACAGTCAGTAGCAAGCGTATCATCAAGACCTCATCACTCTGAATGGTTTCAAAGGGAGATTGTGGCAACTGAATAATTTTCATAAAACACAAAATTGTATTTCAGTATTATTCCCACACAGTATTTCTTATTTATAATAATACATATGAAAAATAAAAAATATTGTGGTCGTATAGGGACTGTATTATATATATTTATTATATAGAGATGTTTATTGTCCTTCCCTGTAAAAAAAAAAATGGGTCAGTCGACTCCCTGCCGCGAGATGTTTTTGTACTCTGCTACAGAACAGATTCGTGTCGCGCGGGCCTTTAATCGATAGCTTTGCAACAATCTTTCCAAAAGATGGTAGCTCACGGAATTAAAACAATAAAACGAAGAACAAGAACAATTGCCTCTATCCAAACTCGGATATACTAACATTCAAGTAACTTCCTCATAGTTTGAAAGGTGTAGCCTATTTCTTTTTTTCACTACTATTGCTCTCGAAGGTTTACAAGAGCAAGCTCGCGCCAGTCGGATGAATTCGCCAAACCAGGACGAAGATGATGTGCCCGTTAAAGACCCGGTAAAATACGGAGAGTTGGTCATATTGGGGTGAGTAACGGTAGGCTATACGGATAAATTGTAGTTCATATCACTGTCTCGAAACTGAGCTAATAGTCGTAGTAGGGCACTTAGGCTACCAGTCTACTATGTTAGCCTACTACTAAAAAATGGAAAGGATGACGTGCGAGGCAGTTAAGTTCGGTTGGTTTAGGTCTACACAGAAAAACGTTGTCATTTACTGTGCTGTACAGAAAACGTATTGTTATTTTGTAACATATTTACCCCACACATTGTGGGAGAATTATTGTGAAGTTTCAGGAGAACGAGCGCTAAGGACACGTTACAGTAACTTTGTAACACTTTAGGACAGATTTGATACACTGGTGGTTACATCAACAACATATTGTTACTTTGGAGCTAATATACACTTTCGCCCAAAGGCGCTGAGCACAATAGCCTGGGTTACTTTGTAACAGCGCCTGGAGATAATTGTTATAATAAGTAGCCTACTAACGTTACATTGTATCATCGTAAGCCCATACTGAAATTAGAAAGAAGGATGTAGCCTTTTTTCTTCAATGGATGTCTGAGTGGGTGTAAAATCAGCACTCGATTGCTTAGGCTGAACATCTCTGATGTCATACTATTCTGGATCTGTGAAGATCGCAGAATGTGGGACACTGGATGAAACCAAACCAACCGATTAAACTCAGCCTAACATATGCCACCACCATTGATGTGTGTGTATATATAGCTCACTTTCGTGTTTCACATAGGGGAATTAAATCAACAGACACACATTGGCCTATTGGAGCATTCAAAAATGGCTCCTGCATGTAGGCTGAAAACATATTATCCCAACACATACAAGACAGGATGTGCATAAGAGAGAGACAGACATTCAGCGTTTCCATCTCTGCCCAGTCTATAGTCCAGAGGATCAGTGGGTTAACTACTCTCTCATGTGCTCTCTTATACCCACACTTCCGTCCTGCTTCCTGTATACACGCCTGTGATGTGGTGACCCCATAATGCCCCTCTCTTCCCCTCTGCAGCCCTCTTGGACTAGACCATTGCCCAATCCAAAATCAACCCCTTGCCCTGACCCTGGCACAGATCTGAAAGGATTGGATAGGTGTAAACAGTATGGTTAATACAGCTCACTCTCCGTGGGGTGTCAGAAAGCAGATGTTTCCGTTTCTCAGGGATACATTATTTTCAACCTAACTTCCGTTTCCCTTGAAAAATGAGTGTGGGGACTCCGTTCAGGCGTCTTTTTACACATGCTACGTTAGATTAATATATCTAGCCTACCACTTGTCTTCTGATAGGCCAGGGTGGAACTTCTGGCATATTGCATGTACCTCTCCAATGCTCCCAGACCTACACAGATAACACAACATAAGGGTAGGGGCTAGGGGTTGATACAGTCCTGTGTTAACTAACGCTCCCGGCTGTAACCACATTATGCTTTCCCCCTCCAGAGACCGGGGTTCAACCCTTGCATCCTCCCTTCTCACACTGGACTGTCTTTCCCTCTCGTTTCAGTACTGTCTCAAAAAAGTGCAAAAAATATGTAAGGAGATGGCAGTTCCACTCAGTTGAAAATAAAATAAACTGACTACTAGCTCTAGTAATTGTAGATTGTCTAGTAATTGTAGATAAGTGTTAGTGTTATGGTCAAATCTCCACCTAGCCCCCGTGACAATGCTATCCATACAAATGCTGCTGACTATCATGGGCACTTGAATAATGATTAACTGGATGTAGCTTAAGGACAGACAGTGACAGAGAGAAAACAGCCATGGCTGACACAAGGTACTCAGCATTTCTGCAGAAGACTATCAGAATACTCCTCTCTTTTGTAGTGAGAATAAGCCTGTAATTACACTGTAATGATTTAGGGCGAGGGAAAGGGGATACCTAGTCAGTTGCTAAACTGAATGCATTCAAACCGAAATGTGTCTTATGCGTTTAACCCAACCTCTCAGAATCAGAGAGGTGAGAGGGGCTATCTTAATCGACATCGCCGTCCAGGGAGCAGTTGTTGTTGGGGTTTAACTACCTTGTTCAATGGCAGAACGGCAGATTTTTCCACCTTGCTGGCTCGGGATTTGATCCAGTAACCGTTTGGTTACTGACCCAACACTCTTGCAATATTCGTCACACACCCCAGACCCAATGATGTTCTATGAAATGCTGAATGTTCTTCTCTGTTCTCTATATTGGATAACTAGCTGCAGTATAATCTTGAGAGAACCCTCTCCTCGTCGCTATCAGACATCATGTGTACATATTCACTAGCCTAGGTGCGTCCGTTTCTCTCTCAAGCTGATAACAGAGAGACACATCCATGCTTTTATTACAACCAAGCTTGACTACTGTAATGCTCTCCTGTCTGGTCTACCCAAGAAAGCCATTGGTATACTGCAAAACATACAGAATGCAACAGCACAGGTACTGACCAAGACCAGACAGAGATTACACTGGTTTTAAGCTGTTAAGTAGTACCGTCTCGAGTCCGGTCTCAAGACCACATATTGTCTCAGTGTCGACAAGAGGGCTATGGAGAACAAGGCTGACGTTTTACATATTCCTAACCAATTGTGTTTTTTGTTCATTTCTTTGCATTGTGTGTAACTTGTTTTTTTACTTATTGTACATAATGTTGCTGCTACTGTCTCTTATGACCGAAAATAACTTCTGGACATAAGAACTGCTATTACTCACCACGGACTGTCAGATTCCTCTTTTTTGCTCCTAGTAGCCGGGGACTTTAACGCAGGGAAACTTAAATATTTCTTACCAAATTTCTATCAGCATGTTAAATGTGAAACCAGAGGGAAAACACTCTGAACCACCTTTACTTCACACACAGAGATGCATACAAAGCTCTCCCTCACCCTCCATTTGGCAAATCTGACCATAATTCTATCCTCCTGATTCCTGCTTACAAGCAAAAATTAAAGCAGGAAGCACCAGTGACTCGATCAATAAAAAAAGTGGTCAGATGAAGCTGATGCTAAGCTATAGGACTGTTTTGCTAGCACAGACTGGAATATGTTCCGGGATTCCTTCAATGACATTGAGGAGTACACCACATCAGTCATTGGCTTCATCAATAAGTGTTATCGACGACGTGGTCCCCACAGTGACCGTACGTACATACCCCAACCAGAAGCCATGGATTACAGGCAACATCCGCACTGAGCTAAAGGCTAGAGTTGCCGCTTTCAAGGAGCGGGGCTCTAACCCGGGAAGCTTATAAGAAATTCCTCTATGCCCTCCGACGAACCATCAAACAGGCAAAGCGTCAATACAGAGCTAAGATCGAATCATACTACACCGGCTCCGACGCTCGTCGGATGTGGCAGGGCTTGCAAACCATTACAGACTACAAAGGGAAGCACTGCCTGGAGCTGCCCAGTGACACAAGCCTACCAGACTAGCTAAAGTACTTAAATGCTCGCTTCGAGGCAAAAAACACTGAAACAAGCATGAGAGCACCAGCTGTTCCGGACGACTGTGTGATCACGCTCTCCACAGCCGATGTGAGTTAGACCTTTAAACAGGTCAACATTCACAAGGCCGCAGGGCCAGACGGATTACCAGGACGTGTACTGCGAGCATGCGCTGACCAACTGGCAAGTGTCTTCACTGACATTTTCAACCTCTCCCTGTCTGAGTCTGTAATACCAACATGTTTTAAGCAGACCACCATTAGTGTCCAAGAACACTAATCAAATCAAATAAAATGTATTTATATAGCCTTTCTTACATCAGCTGATATATCAAAGTGCTGTACAGAAACCCAGCCTAAAACCCCAAACAGCAAGCAATGCAGGTGTAGAAGCACTGTGGCTAGGAAAAACTCCCTAGAAAGGCCAAAACCTAGGAAGAAACTTAGAGAGGAACCAGGCTATGAGGGGTGGCCAGTCCTCTTCTGGCTGTGCCGGGAAGAGATTATAACAGAACATGGCCAAGATGTTCAAATGTTCATGAATGACCAGCATGGTCAAATAATAATAATCACAGTAGTTGTCGAGGGTGCAACAAGTCAGCACCTCAGGAGTAAATGTCAGTTGGCTTTTCATAGCCGAGAGTATCTCTACCGCTCCTGCTGTCTCTAGAGAGTTGAAAACAGCATGTCTGGGACAGGTAGCACGTCCGGTGGACGGGTCAGGGTTCCATAGCCGCAGGCAGAACAGTTTAAACTGGAGCAGCAGCACGTCCAGGTGGACTGGGGACAGCAAGGAGTCATCATGCCAGGTAGTCCTGAAGCATGGTTCTAGGGCTCAGGTCCTCCGAGAGAAAGAAAGAAAGAGAGAATTAGAGAGAGCATACTTAAATTAACACAGGACACCGGATAAGACAGGAGAAATACTCCAGATATAACAGACTGACCCTAGCCCCCCGACACAAACTAACGCAGCATAAATACTGGAGGCTGAGACAGGAGGGGTCAGGAGACACTGTGGCCCCATCCGATGATACCCCCGGACAGGGCCAAACATGCAAAGAAACATGACTGAACAGGCAAACAAACATGACTGAAAGAGATGCAGAAATAAACATTTTGATTGAATCTTCATCAACAATTACAAGAATAACCTGTCCCAGAAAGCTGCACAAAATGGTGGATCCCTTCCATGGTTATGTTATATTGGATTTATACCTTTTTTTGTGTGTGAGCAGAGCAGTTAGAATGTAGTTGAGAACTGGAAGCAGAGCTGTGGGTCTAAAACTCTCTCTTCACCAGTACATACCATCATGTTTCTAGTCACAGGCTGATATCTAGCCGTCACTGAGCCTATACAAATTGCCTATGGACAGGAGGGGTCAGGAGACACTGTGGCCCCATCCGATGATACCCCCGGACAGGCCAAACAGGCAGGATATAACCCCACCCACTTTGCCAAAGCACAGCCCCCACACCACTAGAGGGATATCTTCAACCACCAACTTACCATCCTGAGACAAGGCCGAGGATAGCCCACAAAGATCTCCGCCATGGCACAACCCAAGGGGGGGCGCCAACCAAGACAGGAAGGACACGTCAGTGACTCAACCCATTCAAGTGACGCACCCCTCCCAGGGACGGCATGGAAGAGCACCAGTAAGCCAGTGACTCAGCCCCTGTAATAGGGTTAGGTAACCTGTCTAAATGACGACCGACCCATAGCACTCATGTCAGTAGCCATGAAGTGCTTTGAAAGGCTGGTCATGGCTCATATCAACACCATTATCCCAGAAACCCTAGAACCACTCCAATCTGCATACCGCCCTAACAGATCCACAGATGATGCAATCTCTATTGCACTCCACACTGCCCTTTTCCACCTGGACAAATGGAACATCTATGTGACAATGCTATTCATTGACTACAGCTCAGCGTTCAACACTATAGTGCCCTCAAAGCTCATCAATAAGCTAAGGACCCTGGGACTAAACACCTCCCTCTGCAACTGGATCCTGAACTTCCTGACGGGACGCCCCCAGGTGGTAAGGGTAGGTAGCAACACATATGTCACGCTGATCCTCAACACAGGGGCTCCTCAGGGGTGTGTGTTCAGTCCCTCCTGTACTCCCTGTTCACTCATGACTGCATGGCCAGGCACGACTCCAACACCATTAAGTTTGCCGATGACACAACAGTGGTAGGCCTGATCACCGACAACGACGAAACAGTCTGTAGGGAGGAGGTCAAAGACCTGGCCGTGTGGTGCTAGGACAACAACCTCACCCTCACCATGATCAAGACAAAGGAGATGATTGTGGAATACGGGAAAAAGAGGACAGAGCATTGCCCCCTCCCCCCTCTTTTACACCGCTGCTACTCTCTGTTGTTATCATCTATGCATAGTTACTTTAATAACTCTACCTACATGTACATATTACCTCAACTAACCGGTGTCCCCGCACATTGACTCTACCCGTACCCCCCCGTATAAAGTCTCGCTATTATTTTACTGCTGCTCTTTAATTACTTGTTGCTTTTATTTCTTATTCATATTTTTTTAACTGCAGTGTTGGTTAGGGACTCGTAAGTAAGCATTTCACTGTATGGTCTACACCTCGGCGCATGTGACTAATAAAATTAGAAATGATTTGAATACATTTGTACTAATTTCTTCCCGAGACCAGCAGAGTAAAAAAACTCTTATTAGCTTCCATTCCATTAGCGCATAAAACCGCTTCGCCAGGCCAAATATATACACTCCTTTCTTGTAACATTAATACAGTCTCTTAACAGCCTTAATATCTATTATAGACATGTTTGCTCAGTGGCAAACCTCATAGGCCTTCAGTGTGTGACAGGTTGGTGATTCTGAAAGGACAGCAACCATAATACCAGCGCACTCATGTAGGACAGTGTACTTTTTGTAAAACACAAAGGGCCAGTGGTGTAGTGGAGCCGTATACCCACTTTGTTTTCAATGGGCATTGTGTATACTCACTTATTAATCCCTACTGATGCGTACCAAAGTAGTGTAGTGGAGGTATACTACTTATCAAGTATGTAGTACAGTAGAGTAGTCATGCCCAACATAGTCTACACAATCGCAAAGCAAGTGAAATATATTCACATGCACGCCGCACACAGCCTAGTTTCAGCAGAATATCATCTGCAGGCAGCAAGAAAGTGCAGCTCTCGACTGGTTTTGGCATGGAGCAACTCACAGAAGAATGACATTGGTAGCTGGTGGGGTCGGAAAGACATTTACAATTTAAGATATCTACCAGTAAATGTTAACTAAGGCAACAATGGGTATGCAAACCAGGTATTTAAAAAGTTTAGTCCAAAGTGTTTGTAAGTAGGCTATTTGTGATGTGCAATTGTCATCATGTACTGTTTGCATCAGGGGTGTAGACATGGATGGGCCTCGGTGGACAGAGGCCCATCCACTGGGGAGCCAGGCCCTAACAGGCCCACCAAATCAAATTGATGTGATTTAAGCATTGTTGTGGACCATCAAATTTTTGCATTAAAAAAATAATCTGGAAAAACTCACACAGGGTGCCTTTCCTTCGCTGGGCAGGCCAATTGGGAACTTTTTGGCAAAATCTGTGTATACCCACTTCTCCAGCCTGGCAGGTTGGCGCGTTGGGCCAGTAACCAAAAGGTTACTTAATGACAAGGTAAAAAATCTGTCATTCTGCCCCTGAGCAAGGCAGTTAACCCAATGTTCTCCGGGTGCTGACGACGTGGCTGTCGATTAACTTCTTTGGGACCGGGGGCAGTATTTTCACGTCCGGATGAAAAGTGTGTCCAAAGTAAACGGCCTGCTACTCACACCCAGAAGATAAGATATGCATACACTCTGAAGTTTCTAAAACTGTTTCAATCATGTCTGTGAGTATAACAGAACTTATTTGGCAGGCGAAACCCCGAGGACAAACCGTTCAATTTGTTTTGAGTTCACTCTTTTCAATGGGTTTTCATTGGGAATCCAGATTTCTAATCCACTTTCCTGTAGTTCCTATCGCTTCCACTGGATGTCAGCAGTCTTTAGAAATTGGTTGAGGTTTTTCCTTTGAGAAATGAAGAAGTAACACTGTTCAGAATGAGGCTCGAGGGAAGTGTACTCTTTGTTAGAGGCGCATGACCTGAAAGCACGCTCCACTTTGTTTTCCTTCGGTATTGAACACAGTATATCCCGTCTTCAATTTTATTGATTATTTACGTTAAAAAATACCTAAAGTTGTATTACAAAAGTAATTTGAAATGTTTAGACAATGCTTACAGGTAACTTTTGAGATATTTTGTAGTCACGTTGCGCAAGTTGGTACCGGTGTTTTTCTGGATCAAACGCGCCAAATAAATGGACATTTTGGATATATATCGATGGAATTAATCGAACAAAAGGACCATTTGTGATGTTTATGGGACATATTGGAGTGCCAACAGAAGAAGCTCGTCAAAGGTAAGGCATGAATTATATTTTTATTTCTGCGTTTTGTGTCGCGCCTGCAGGGTTGAAATATGCTTTTCTCTCTGTTTACTGGGGTGCTATCCTCAGATAATAGCATCGTTTGCTTTCACCATGAAGCATTTTTTAAATCTGACACGTTGGCTGGATTCACAACAAGTGTAGCTTTAATTTGGTATATTGAATGTGTGATTTCATCAAAGTTTAATTTTTATAGTAATTTATTTGAATTTGGCGCGCTGCATTTTCACTGGATGTTGGCCAGGTGGGACGCTACCGTCCCACATATCCCAGAGAGGCAGCCCTCCGCGCCTCTGATTCAGAGGGGTTGGGTTAAAAGCGGAAGACACATTGCAGGTGAATGCATTCAGTTGTACAACTGACTAGGTATCCCCCTTTCCCTACACCACTGCATAGGGCCAATGGAAAGACAGCAGTAACATACAACATGATGTTAAAGGATAGGCGGTCCATAACCTCGGACATAATAAGCCACTAGGTGCCAATCATAAGAATACAAAAACACAACCGTTGAGCATTTCCCAATCGAAATGTACAACTATTACTTCCCATTGCAAAAAAAAAAAAAGTAACCGGTGATCTAAAGTTTAAAGTGGAAGTGACAGCATTTTAACTACTTTGCAGATATGAAACAAACAATCATATCAGTAAAAAATATACAATTCCCAGTTTATGCTACAAAACCAACTTTATAAGAGGTTTTAAAAACAGGTTATATTAGACTCAAAGTTCCATGACATAAACTAAGCATTGTTGGCAGAATAGATGGATGCAGTTCAATGCATGATTAATATGATTCACCAATACATTTCATGGTAGTCCTAAAAATATTGCTATGTGGTTGTAAATCACAGCTGGACTGGTACATTGTTTGCTGCCTCCATTCGGGTTGCACTTACTCAATATTCTGGACAAAAACGGACGAATGTAACTAAGGCTGGGAATGTCAATATAATCAAACTAGCAAGGGCAATGATCATAAGTCAGTCATAATGTGGCTAATAGAGGCTAGGGTATCTATTTATGTAGCAAGATAAAAACACAGAGCCTAATGCTAGCTAACTGCTAGGAGGATGCCATGCCATTGGAGAAGTAGGTTAGTGACTGACTTTTTCCCCTCATATCGTTTTTCGGTAGCTATACACAGCTAGAGATGCAGGTGTCATTTGGTTAGCTAGCAAGAACTTAAATCATTGTTATCCAGTTAGCCAGAATGAATTTGCAAATGCAAAAGATATGCTATCTACTCCGATTCAGAGCACTCTCATCTGAGTGTGTCAGTGCGCAGAACAACTGAAGAATTTACGAATGTGCAACAGCAGCTGAATGTGACCGGTGTAAACGTAGACAAAAAAAGTAATAGTGAATCAGGAATGCTCTAGAAACATGTTAACAGGCTAACCAGCTCTGCTACGGCGAGTAAAATAAGGTGTTCTCTCATTTGTGTCTGGAAGTAGTTGGCTAGCTAGAAAGCTAGCCAACTTTAGCCAGTTAGCTTGGGTGCTTGGTTGGGACAAGCATGCATTGGCAGGCAAGCTGCAGAATAAGTTTCAAAATGTAAGAGGACTCCCGTGGTGTTTACATATTTGCAGAAATTCATTCAGGTGGCTTTTGGCGAATGCGTTCTAATGATCTAAAGTTGCGCTGTTGCAACTTCCTGTAAAGACCAGTTCAAAGCGAATGTTAGCAGGCCCATGTGGCAAATGGCTTGTTTGTATAAAGGCCTACTGTTGCTCTGATTGGCAATAGCGCGCCAGTCTGTGTAGACTCCGGTCCTGGACAAGACAGATGTTTTTATTCTGATTTATTTACTGCAGTGTCTATTAATTGTCCAAACGCACGGACGCTTTCCCACTCTATATTGTTAAAGAATTTTAACAAACATTCTAAGAATTTATAAAATCGTGAAAATGACCATATCTAAGTGGTCGCTTGTCAGATAATGTTTTTAAGAAGTGCCATATTCTTCCTGGAAGTGTATATGAACAGATATTAATAAGATGTCATGTTGCTAAAATGCTGTCAGTTCCACTTTAAATGCAACAGTGTTTCACACACAAGTTATTTTCAAACAGATGAGTAACGGAATAAAAAAAACACCGTTCCACTCACCAGGTGATGATAATTTGAAACGTAACTTCTTGTTGAACGTTATTCTTGAAAATTAAGAAGCTAAAAAAAAATGAGCAACAACATCTTCAATAACACCTGCTGCAGCCCCTGCAAACTAGCCGACAACAAAAGCTAGCTAGCTAGATAGTGGGAAAACTACTGCTCGCTTTTGCCGTCGTGATCTGTTGGCCTTCAAGAATTCAGAGGTTTCCATAGGTTTTTGTTAACGGTTCCACCCATTCAGTCAAAATGTGATTGGTTGATTCTAATGTCACGCCAAAATTTTGCCCTGATACAATTGAATGGCAGATGGCTTTATCTAGCTTATGATGGCCTAGCCAATGGCTGACTTGGATATCTAAACTCAGCAGAAAAATAAACATCCCTTTTTCAGGACCCTGCCTTTCAAAGATAATTCATAAAAATCCAAATAACTTCACAGATCTTCATTGTAAAAGGTTTAAACACTGTTTCCCATGCTTGTTCAATGAACCATGAACAATTAATGAACATGCACCTGTGGAACGGCCGTTAAGACACTAACAGTTTACAGACTGTAGGCAATTAACCTTTTGCGTGTAGGGGGCAGTATTTTCGTTTTTGGCTAAAAAACGTACCCATTTGAAATGGCCTATTTCTCAGCCCCAGAAACTAGAATATGCATATAATTGTCAGTTTAGCATAGAAAACACTCTACAGTTTCCAAAACTATTGAAATATTGTCTGTGAGTATAACAGAACTGATATTGCAGGCGAAACCCTGAGGAAAATCCAATCAGGAAGTGCCTCTTATTTTGAAACCCTTCTGTTCCTATGCATGCCTATCCTCCATTTAAAGGGATATCAACCAGATTCCTTTTTCTATGACTTCCCTAAGGTGTCAACAGTCTTTAGACATAGTTTCAGGCTTTTGTTTTGAAAAATGAGCGTGAAAGATCACATTGCGGAAGTGGATCGGTGGGGGCTCTCAGAGTGAGTTGTGCGCTATAGAGTAAAGCGGCCATTGTTCCACCCGATGTTATTGAAAAACCTACACACTCGGTTGATATATTATCGAATATATATATTTTAAAAACAACCTGAGGAATGATTATAAAAAACGTTTGACATGTTTCTGTGGACATTATGGAGACTATTTGGATTTTCCGTCTGCGTTGTCGTGACCGCTCTTTCCTGTGGATTTCTGAACATAACGCGACAAACAAACTGAGGTATTTTGGGTATAAAAATAATCTTTATGGAACAAAAGGAACATTTGTTGTGTAACTGGGAGTCTTGTGAGTGAAAACATCCGAAGATCATCAAAGGTAAATGGTTAATTTGATTGCTTTTCTGATTTTCGTGACCAAGCTTCCTGATGCTAAGTGTACATAATGCTATGCTAGGCTATCGATAAACTTACACAAACGCTTGGATTGCTTTCGCTGTAAAGCATAATTTCAAAATCTGAGACGACAGGTAGATTAACAAAGGGTTAAGCTGTGTTTTGCAATATTGCACTTGTGATTTCATGAATATGAATATTTTTTAGTAATATTATTTGACTGTGGCGCTATGCTATTCAGCGGTTGCTGACGAAAATTATCCCGCGACAGGGATGGGTAGCGTCAAGAAGTTAAGGTCACAGTTATGAAAATTTAGGACACTAAAGAGACCTTTCTACTGACTGAAAAACACCAAAAGAAAGATGCCCAGGGTCCCTGCGTGAATGTGCCTTAGGCATGCTTCAAGGAGGCATGAGGACTGCAGATGTGGCCAGGACAATAAATTGCAATGTCCGTACTGTGAGACGCCTAAGACAGCACCAAAGGGAGACAGGACAAACAGCTGATCGTCCTTGCAGTGGCAGACCACGTGTAACAACACGTGTGGGTGAGACAGGTACAGGTATAGGATGGCAACAACAACTGTCCGAGTTACACCAGGAATGCACAATAGTCTGAGAGAGGCTGGACTGACGGCTTGTAGGCCTGTTGTAAGGCAGGTTCTCACCAGACATCACAGGCAACAATGTCACCTATGGGCACAAACCCACCATCGCTGGACCAGACAGGACTGGCAAAAAGTGCCACTGACGAGTCGCGGTTTTGTCTCACCAGGGGTGATGGTCAAATTTGCGTTTATTGTCGTTGGAATGAGCATTACACCGAGGCCTGTACTCTGGAGCGGGGTCGATTTGGAGGTGGAGGATCCGTCATGGTCTGGGGCGGTGTATCACTGGACTGAGCTTGTTGTCATTGCTGACGATCTCAATGCTGTGCGTTACAGGGAAGACATCCTCCTCCCTCATGTGGTACCCTTCCTGCAGGCTCATCCTGACATGACCCTCCAGCATGACAATGCCACCACCCATACTGCTCGTTCTGTACCCTTCCTGCAGGACAGGAATGTCAGTGTTGTGCCATGGCCAGCGAAGAGCCCGGATCTCAATCCTATTGAGCACATCTGTTGGATCGGAGGGAGGGGGTTAGGGTCAATTCCCCCAGAAATATCCGGGAACTTGCAGGTGCCTTGGTGGAAGAGTGGGGTAACATCTCAAAGCAAGAACTGGCAAATCTGGTGCAGTCCATGAGGAGGAGATGCACTGCAGTACTTAATGCAGCTGGTGGCCACACCAGATACTGACTGTTACTTTTGATTTTGACCCCCTCCCTCCCTTTGTTCAGGGACACATTATTCCATTTATGTTCGTCACATCTCCTTGGAACTTGTTCAGTTTATGTCTGTTGAATCTTATGTTCATACAAATATTTGCACATGATAAGTTTGCTGAAAATAAACACAGTTGACAGTGAGATGATGTTTCCTTTTTTTGCTGAGTTTAGATTTATCTCCAGAGAGACCAGCAAAGAACTGCTGATTGGACCTTTTTTTTTCTCTTCCTCTTTTTCTCTTTCTCTTCAGTGTTAACCCCTGAGATTAAATCAGAACATCTTTGAAAATAACATAATTATTATCATTAATATATTATTATAATCATTATTTTTTAAATCCTTAGCCCTTCTCTGAAGGCGTAGAAGGTCCATTGTTTACCACTGTGTTTGGGTTATTAATAATTTGTAGAGCGGCTCTATTTTCCTTCAGCATGCCCTTTTGCACAATTTTGAATGTCTAAAGAATCTATATGTTCTGAAATACTTGACATTTTCAACTCTTATGGTGCTGATTTGACAAAATTACAATCATGGTCTTGAATTGGACTCGCATTTTTCTGGTCTGTCGTGACTCGGCTTCGAACCCTTTTCCCCGTCCCAGTCACGGTGTGGTTTTAAGGTCTCTGCACTGGCTGCCAGTGAGTTTTCGAATTCATTAAAGATGATTCTATTGGTTTCTTAAATCAATCCATGAATGTGCACCCCAATAAATGTTAGACATGCTATTAGGTTATGTACCCAATGGGTCCCTCCAGGTCCTCTGGCACTGGCCTTTTAACTATCCTATAGCCTAGGACCAAGAGGCATGGAGAGACAGCCTTTAGTTATTATGCCCCCAGGTTCTGGAATTGCCTGCCAGAGAAGCGGAGGGGGGCTGAAACTGTGGACACATTTTCTTAGCTATGCTTTTCCTTAGTGTGCTTTTTAGTTGTTCAATTTGTCATAGTTAATTTTTTTATATTATGTTTTCTCTGTAGTAAATATTTCAGCTTTTCTTTTCGTTTTTTGTTTTTGTTTTCCTGTAAAGCACATTGCGTTGCATTCCATGTTTGAAATGTGCTGTATAAATAAATATTGATTTGATTATATCCTGCTGCGATGGCATGATTTGCCAGGTACACCTTAAGGATCACAGACAGGCAGAGACTGCAGAGCATATCTCAGTGCAGGACATGTGAGGTGATGTCTGTTCTGCAGTGAGTCCCTGTCTGTCTGCTATCTCTCCTTCATTACCTTAGTTACACTGGGCTGAGTGGGCTCTGTGTGCTAGCCTGTGTCTTCTCTTTCTCTCTCACACTTAAAGGTTTGGGTCTCACTGGCGTCCCTTCTGGATGGTTAAGCATTGCACCTGTACTACCATTACTGTACCTCAATCTCATCTCGTTAAGTTAGCATTTTCTTCTCATTTAACTTCTCTAAGTATTACCATACAAGACTTTGCTGCTATCGCTTGCCTTTCTCTCAGCAGAGGGAGTGAATATTTCATATTGTGTACAATGTGCTGCCGAGGTGCATATGCGTGACGCTGTCGGACCAGAACTGGCCAGGTCAAATGTATCTCATCGCATCTCAACCCTCTCATCTTTTTGGCTGCGGTCCAAACACTTAAAAGCCACCCTATCCCTTCAGCCTCAAATTAAGTGGACACTTAATGATGATGACGTATCATTACATTTGACGAGTTTACACTTGCAGGGCAAGGGGCGAGGGAGGAAGGAATTATTTTTATATTGACCACCCTTAGCCGGAAATTATTGTGTTTTCAGCCACCGGTAGCTTGTGGGTGCTTTATATGCACAACAGTCAATTATGAGTGCATGTCTACTTGTATTAAATATGTAATTATTAATATACGCCTACTGTACGATAGCTATCAAGTTAATTAGCTAACTAACGTTAGCCTGCCTAGCTGGAAAATAAGGAAAATGTTTTATTTCCACATTTTCCAAACAAAAACGTATGTACCTTTTCCGAGACATGTTTGTGCCGTCATGTGCATTTAGTAGCACCTTATCTATCTTATTTACATTCGTTTTTACTTACACTAGTGTCGTGTCTTTGGCTATGCCGGATTAAGTGATATGACATGCTATTCTATAAAATCCTTTCTCTGTAATTAATATTACCTGATTGAGCTAATCATGTAAATGTAATTAACTAGAAAGTCAGGGTACCACGAAATAATATTTATAGAGCAGTTATCTTCCGAAGAAACTCTTAAAGATCTAGTAATATTTTACACCAATAGCAGTCAATATTAATCGTCACCTTATTTCAGTCTCATCTGAGAGTTGTAAATTCTTGGTTATCTTCACGAACCCTGGCTAACAAGTTGAATCAGCAATACAAAATTGGGTTTAATTATTTATTTACTAAATACCTAACTAATCGCACAGAATGAATCATACCTTGATTACAAATTATGTCATGAAGGAAAACGTCCCTAGCGGACGGAACAGATATGACCGCTGGTTACACAAAGAAAAGGGGATTGGGTTTGAGTGAAAGAGTGGGTAGACTTGAGGAACAAAGGGAGAAGCTATGTCTCTATTGGGCCATAGGTAGCTACTCTATCGTAAATACAAAATCTTGTGCATTCTAAATCTCCGCCCATTTGGAAAAGGAAAATGCAATAAATATTTACTCTGAACTGCGCTTCAATAGGTTGGTGGTGGATGGAAGGCCGTGTTGCCCAACAAAGTCCTTTGTCCTTTGAAGAGTGTCTCTGGTGGTGAACGGGATACGTTGTAGTGTCGTCGTTGTGTGGTAGATGGAATACTCTGTCCGTCCTTTCCTAGCCCACGTTTACAGCGGTCGCTGCGAACTCAACGGCTAGGAGGTATCACTTCTATAGCGAATAAGAGTTCAAAGTTCATACCATTCGCAACCAAAGCTCACGCTGAGGTTGGCGTCGTTCTGTAGTTATTATCTGAATCCTTCTGACATCGGACCGTCGTCCTAATGTACCCGGAACAGAAGGTTACATTTTCATCAAGGGCTTATATAGTGGAGGGAGAAAAGGGTGTGTTTCATAGTTTATTACCCATGTCTCTTCACAGGGGCGGGCCACTGATTGAGCAGAGCTCTAATCTTATGAAAACCCAATTCTCTCATTTGGAAGCTAAAATTACATTTAATCTTTACACAAATAGTTTTATTTAAATTGCATTTAAATTGCACAACAATTCCATGTGAATCTGATAACTATAATGTGTAGACTTTCCCAGATAGTTTGTCATCCTGTCATCAGTCATAATGTCTCAGATGACAACCGAACTGACATCATATTTATTAAGTACCTGGTTCTATTACCGAAATATGGTTCCTTTCCCTCCACTTGTTTGATGTTCCCAGACGCTCTATGTTTAACAAAGGCTATTCAAGAGTCCCTCAGTAGAGTCAGAGAGAGGGAAGGGAGAAAGGTATTTATGGGGGGGGGGTCATAAACCTTACCCACAGACCAACGTCATGACACTAGTATGTTGACTTCTCCATTCATGTTGTATTTAAGTTTTCACTGACTTTTCTTAGCAGATGTACAATCGTCGCAAATTGAATTATGGGGAGTTTCAGGCCCCGGAGTGAACATTATTGTGCACTCGCAAAGCCGACTAAAAACGAGGACTGAGGGGCTTACGTTGAAAACGTCCCTTGCTTGGCTAGTCATTTGGACCTCACTCCAAGATGGTGACGGGGATTCCCCCAAGGGCATAAGGCAAGGGTAAGTGGACGAGGGTGTGTATTTTTAAGTGTTTGGACCGCAGTCTTTCTGTATCCCTCTTCATGACCTTTGCCCTGTTCTCCTTCTGCCCCCTCTCTCCCTCATGTCCACCCCCTTTCTCTCTGCCCTCTCTTCCTGCTCTCTCTTTCTGGTATATTTCTCCTCTTTCTGCCCTCTCCCTGCCTTCTAACTCCTCTCCCTTCTCCCTCAGCTCTGTCCTAATGTGACACAGGGTAATTGTACAGGTAGCAGTGTGTTCCCTTCAGCTTCCTCTCCTCAGATCTCATGACAGGGCCGCCCTATTCTAACACTGGGAAATGGAAAGATATTGAGAGAGCGGGAGAGTTGATTTGGAAGCAGAGTTGATGTCCCCTCACAAAGGGCTTTGTGCCCACTGGGCATCATCCGAATAGTCTTTAATAGGTACAATACCGCTGATTAGCTGAAAGCTAAAACCAGCATGCGGCCCTGTCTGTGAACTCCTAGCATGACAGCGCAGCTCCACTCTGTTGCCCAGGAAACTAGAGACGACACACAAAGAGTTTAGGTTTGAACAATCAGCAGAGATGACAGCACCGTTCCACTTAGGCTAACGCTTACTCATCCACTCTTTCTCTTTCCATCTCTTGCTTGCTTACACACACACACACACACACACACACACACACACACACACACACACACTGAATACAGTTTAATTGGTATTTCAGTGTAAAGAGGGTTCACACAGTAACCGCACTATTCTAAGCGGCCTGTCAGTGAATTGGGCTCATGTTGTACTTACCAATGGATGAGCAGGCAGTTGTACAATACATTAGTTGTCTGTGAGGAATGAGTGGTGGGTGTGATAGGCTAGCATAATAAAAGGGATATTTAATTATGTGGCAAAGTATGCCTACAGGCATCCAACTGCCAAAACAAAAGAGCCTAATGATCAGTATTGATTTGCGATATCAACTGTCTTCAATGATCACATGAGGTGAATGGGATACATGCGGTATTCCCTTTCGCTAATTATGTAGCCTCTCTGTGTACTTGTTTTTGTGTTCTCTGTAGGTACAATGGTTCTCTGCCCAGTGGGGACAGGGGGAGGAGGAAGAGCCGCTTCGCTCTGTACCGGAGGACCAAGGCCAACGGAGTCAAACCCAGCACTGTTCACATCCTCAACACACCACACGACAGCAAGGTGTGTGTGTGATGTTACCATAGTCTTCCTATGGTGGGAAATTCTGTCCTCATGGTAACCTACAGTAAGAGTGGACAGGGTAAAAGGATTATTGCTGTGTCTGTGTCTGTGTCCGTGTGTGATTGCAGGCAGTCCACAGCAGAGGGCAGCACAGCATCTCATTCACTCTGTCCCGCAACCAGACAGTGGTGGTGGAGTACTGCCACGACAACGACACTGACATGTTCCAGGTAAACACCACAACAAGGGTTTTATTTAGGCTAAATACCAGAATGATGCCAGCTTATCTAGAGAACACTGAGTTCTTTGTCTTCCATAACCAGGAAGAACAGAAAGAGGTGTTGCTACCACTTTCCCTTTTTGAATAGATCATTGAAGGACTTGGTTATTATTTATGGCTTCTGCTATGTGTATACCACGTTCTCCAGAGTTTTTATTGGATGCCTAATTTTGACTCGGATGCTGGGTATACTCTGAACCATCAATGGGCTTGGCAATAACCACACCAAACCCCTTACTGTACTGAAAGAACCACATCACACATTACAACCGCAGGGGAACGTGATGAAGATTCAGTTCTGAAAAGATGTCTGTTGGTGGCCAGCTGAGAACAGGGACCCAGATACATTCAAAGCATGGTTGCTGTCCCCAGTCCACCTGGCCGTGCTGCTGCTCCAATTTCAACTGTTCTGCCTTATTATTATTATTATTATTATTCGACCATGCTGGTCATTTATGAACATTTGAACATCTTGGCCATGTTCTGTTATAATCTCCACCCGGCACAGCCAGAAGAGGACTGGCCACCCCACATATCCTGGTTCCTCTCTAGGTTTCTTCCTAGGTTTTGGCCTTTCTAGGGAGTTTTTCCTAGCCACCGTGCTTCTACACCTGCATTGCTTGCTGTTTGGGGTTTTAGGATTGGTTTCTGTACAGCACATTGAGATATCAGCTGATGTACGAAGGGCTATATAAATAAATTGGATTTGATTTTGATTTGATTTGATGGAGAGGGGTGTAGAACTATAAATACATGTACTTGTATCTTAAGTGTTTTATCACAGGTGGTTAATTTAATATGAGTAACTACACACAGCTTGAAAATAAATGTTGCTGGATGTTACTGCTATTTTTGTGTGAAAGATAAAGTATCGGTAAGTCATAAGCACAACAGGATCCTTCAAGTCCTGGCCTAATTACCAAGCTAAAGAAAAGCTCAAATCATCAATAAAACGAAAATCATGACTCTACATAAAATATTACTTTTAGCTACTAGTAGAGCAAAGGGCCTTTAAAATTGCTTTCCAATCGAACCATGTTCTGAACACAATAAAGATCCCATGTAATGTTTCTCTCCGTCTCACTCGTTTCCCTGCAGATTGGGCGCTCCACAGAAAGTCCAATAGACTTTGTTGTGACGGACACTTCAGGAGAGGGGAAGGAGGGTGAGGACCCCTCGGTGGCCCCCAGCACCATCTCCCGCTTCGCCTGCAGGGTGGTGTGTGAACGCAACCCCCCCTACACCGCACGCATCTATGCCGCTGGCTTCGACTCCTCCAAAAACATCTTCCTAGGGGTTAGTGTGTAGCACAGGCTCGGTAGAGAGACCAAATGGAGAGATGGACCAGACAGTTGGATGTCAGTTGAAAATGAGTTGGAGAAGAATCACACTTCGTTATGGCCAAATTCAATAGTTACAAACGAGTGTGTTCCTAGTGGACGGGTGCCGGCAGTACCTACCTACGTTTTCTCCCTCTGGGTGCCTACTGAATGCAATAGATACAAATAACCAAGCTTCTGTTCTCTCTCGATTTTCTTCCTTTTCTTCTTCTTCTTCATCATCTCCTCCTCCTTCAGGAGAAAGCCACTAAGTGGAAGAACCCGGATGGCCACATGGATGGTTTGACTACCAACGGGGTGCTGGTGATGCACCCTGAGGGCTTCCCTGAGGAGAGCAGACAGGGTCTATGGAGGGAGATCTCTGTATGTGGGGACGTCTACGCCCTCCGAGAGACACGCTCCGGACCCAGCCGAGGAAAACTGGTCAGTACTTAAGCTACAAGAGGCACAACCAGAACTCTGCCCCAAATGGCACCCTATTCCATATATGTGACCCACCGGCTCGATTCGGTCTCATGTAGCAAAATTTGAAATTGTGTTTTTTACATTGGATAAAAGTAGAGATTTAGAGCTACAAAATGGTATATCATACACTACAGTTGAGAAACAATGGGAAAGTAATTCTGCTTTGAAAGTTGATAAACTTGTAACCTCACTTTTGAGAAAATGGCCCTTGAGTGTTTTGGTACCTACTGGCGAGCTCTTCTTTGTCTACACCCATTTAGCATCGTTAACACACTCTTAAGCTTTAGCTCTACCCATCTCTGACCATTTTACTTGCACTAGCAGAGCTGGTTAGGCTGTTTTTGTCTTATCCAGAGTGTTGGTGACTGCAACTGTGCTGCTGGCAACAATTTACTTACACCAGCCATATTCAACGGGTGTTGGGCATTCGTAAATTCATCAGTTATTCTGCACTCTGGCACACTCAGACGAGAGTGTTCTGAAATCGGAGTAGATGGCCAGAACAAATTTACCAGCTACATCTATCGACAATTGTCGCAGTGACATCATAAACATTCTATGGAAATAGTTACTTGCAAAGTGGAGTTTTTAGACATGTAGCTAGATAGCTAAACAATGGACCATAATCCCAACTCGTGACATTACTACCCTGCATGAATCTGCAGGTAGCTAACCTACCAGGTTCGACTTTGACAAAATGTGAAAGTTGTAATATCTGAAAAGGTAGCTAGCTAGACTCTTTAAAAAAATGTATTTAACCTTTATTTAACTAGGCAAGTCCGTTAAGAACAAATTCTTATTTACAATGATGGCCTAGCAAAAGGCCTCCTGTGTGGACGGGGCCCTGGGATAATAAAAAATACAATATAAATATAGGACAAAACACACATTACGACAAGAGAGACAACACTACATAAAGAGAGACCTAAGACGACAACATAGCAAGGTAGCAACACAACATAACAACAACATGGTAGCAACACAACATGGTAGCAGCATAAAACATGGTACAAACATTATTGGGCACAGACAATAGCACAAAGGGCAGAAGGTAGAGACAACAATATAACTGTCAGTAAGAGTGTCCATGATTGATTCTTTGAATGAAGAGATTGAGACAATACTGTCCAGTTTGAGTGTTTGTTGCAGCTCGTTCCAGTTGCTAGCTGCAGCGAACTGAAAAGAGGAGCGACCCAGGGATGTGTGCTTTGGAGACCTTTAACAGAATGTGACTGGCAGAACGGGTGTTGTATGTGGAGGATGAGGGCTGCAGTAGAAATTTCAGATGTGGGTAGTGAGGCCTAAGAGGGTTTTATAAATAAGCATCAACCAGTAGGTCTTGCGATGGGTATACAGAGATGACCAGTTTACAGAGAAGTATAGAGTGCAGTGATGTGTCCTATAAGGAGCATTGGTGCCAAATCTGATGGCCGAATGGTTTAGAACATCTAGCCGCTCGAGAGCACCCTTACCTTCCAATCTATAAATTATGTATCCGTAATCTAGCATAGGTAGAATGGTCATCTGAATCAGGGTTAGTTTGGCATCTGGGGTGAAAGAGGAGCGATTACGATAGAGGAAACCAAGTCTGTAATTAACTTAAACCTACAGCTTTGATATGTGCTGAGAGAAGGACAGTGTACTGTCTAGCCATACTCCCGAGTACTTGTATGAGGTGACTACCGCAAGCTCTAAACTAGAGGTCGACCGATTATGATTTTTCAACGCCGATACCGATTATTGGAGGACCAAAAGAAACGATGCCGATTAATCGGCCGATTTCAACAAAATATATATATATATTTGTAATAATGACAATTACAACAATACTGAATTAACACTTATTTTAACTTAATATAAAACATCAATAAAATCAATTTAGCCTCAAATAAATAATGAAACATGTTCAATTTGGTTTAAATAATGCAAAAACAAAGTGTTGGAGAAGAAAGTAATGTGTGCCATATAAAAAAGCTACCGTTTAAGTTCCTTGCTCAGAACATGAGAACATATGAAAGATGGTGGTTCCTTTTAACATGAGTCTTCAATATTCCCAGGTAAGAAGTTTTAGGTTGTAGTTAATATAGTATTTATAGGACTATTTCTCTCTATACTATTTGTATTTCATATACCTTTGACTATTGGATGTTCTTATAGGCACTATAGTATTGCCAGTGTAACAGTATAGCTTCCGTCCCCCCCCCCCCCTCACCCCTACCTGGGCTCGAACCAGGAACACATAGACAACAGCCACACTCGAAGCATCGTTACCCATCGCTCCACAAAAGCCGCGGCCCTTGCAGCGCAAGGGGAATAACTACTCCAAATCTAAAAGCGAGTGACGTTTGAAACAGTATTAGCGCACACCCAGCTAACTAGCTAGCCATTTCACATTGGTTACACCAGCCATTAGGCTGATAGGCTTGAAGTCATAAACAGCGCTGTGCTTGCGAAGAGCTGCTGGCAAAACACACAAAAGTGCTGTTTGAATGAATGATTACGGGCCTGCTGCTGCTCAGTCAGACTGCTCTACCAAATCAGACTTAATTATAACATAATAACACACTGAAATACTAGCCTTTGGTCATTAATATGATCGAATCCGGAAACTATAATTTCGAAAACAAAACGTTTATTATTTCAGTGAAATACGGAACCGTTCGGTATTTTATCTAACGGGTGGCATCCCCAAGTCTAAATGTTCTTGTTACATTGAAGGTTGTGCAATGTATGTCATAATTACGTAAAATTCTGGCAAATTAGTTCGCAATGAGCCAGGCGGCCCAAACTGTTGCATATACCCTGAATCTGCGTGCAATGAACGCAAGAGAAATGACACAATTTCACCTGGTTAATATTGCCTGGATCAGTAGTTATAACTAGTGATTATGATGGCTTGTTTTTTTATAAGATAAATTTAATGCTAGCTAGCAATTTACCTTGGCTTCTACTGCATTTGCGTAACAGGCAGGCTACCTGTGGAGTGCAATGGTTAGAGCGTTGGACTAGTTAACTGTGCGTTTGCAAGATTGGATCCCCTGGGCTGACAAGGTGAAAATCTGTCGTTCTGCCCCTGAACAAGGCAGTTAACCCACAGTTCCTAGGCAGTCATTGAAAATAAGAATGTGTTCTTAACTGACTTGCCTAGCTAAATAAAAGGTATTTTCCCTCAGGCGGAGGGAGAAAGCAGTGCCCTTCGTGATGGTTCTCTGGTGGACCTGTGTGGAGCCACTCTGCTGTGGCGTACTGGAGAGGGCCTGCTCCGCGCTCCCACCCTCCGCCACCTGGAGGCACTGCGACAGGAGCTCAACGCTGCCCGGCCACAGTGTCCTGTAGGCCTCAGTACCCTGGCCTTCCCCAGCTTGCCACGCAGCCATAGGTTAGTAATATGCACAGTGATGTAGTGGAGGGTAAATGGAGTTCTCACACCTTTTTTTGGCGCGGGGGTTTACGCACCATTTGTGGAAAAATACATTGAAAGTATAGGGAGTGTTTATTTATTTCAATTTAGTGGGTAGATTATCTTTAATATTGCAGATAGATTGTGGCTTCTATCAATGTAATTGCCTGCATCATTTCCAATTCCCCCAAATATTTTCTTTTGTATATAGAGTACCAGTAAAAAGTTTGGTCACACCTACTCGTTCAAGGGTTTTTCTTTCTTTTTACTATTTTCTACATTGTAGAATAATAGTGAAGACATCAAAACTTTGAAATAACACATATGGAATCAAGAAAGTGTTAAACAAATTAAAATATATTTTAGATTATTCAAAGTAGCAACCCTTTGCCTAGATGACAGCTTTGCACACTCTTGGCATTTTCTCAGCCAGCTTCATGAGGTAAGTCACCTGGAATGCATTTAAATTAATACGTGTGCCTATTTAAAAGTTAATTTGTGGAATTTTTTTCCTTAATGCGTTTGAGCCAATCAGTTGTGTTGTGACAAGGTGGTATACAGAAGATAGCCCTATTTGGTTAAATACCAAGTCCATAATATGGCAAGAACAGCTCAAACAAGCAAAGAGAAACAACAGTCCATCATTGCTTTAAAACATGAAGGTCAGTCAAATAAAAGCTTCACAGAGTTCAAGTAACAGACACATCAACATCAACTGTTCAGAGGAGAATGCGTGAATCAGGCCATCATGGTCCAATTGCTGCAAAGAAACCACTACTAAATAACACCAATAAGAAGAAGAGACTTGCTTGGGCCAAAAAACACGAGCAATGGACATTAGACCGGTGGAAATCTGTCCTTTGGTCTGATGAGTCCAAATTTGATATTTTTGGTTCCAACCGCCGTGTCTTTGTGAGACGCAGAGTAGGTGAACTGATGATCTCTGCATGTGTGGTTCCCACCGTGGAGCATGGAGGAGGAGGTGTGATGGTGACACTGTCAGTGATATATTTAGAATTCACTTAACCAGCATGGATACCGCAGCATTTTGCAGCGATACGCCATCCCATCTTAGTGGGGCTGTCATTTTTTTAAAAACAGGACAATGACCCAAAACACACCTCCAGGCTGTGTAAGGCCTATTTGACTAAGAAGGAGAGTAATTGAGTGGTGCATCAGATAACCTGGCCTCCACAATCACCTGACCTCAACCCAATTGAGATGGTCTGCGATGAGTTGGATCGCAGAATGAAGGAAAAGCAGCCAACAAGTGCTCAGCAAAAATCGCTGAAGTTGGAGACTTTTATCTCCCTCACCAACTTCAAACATCAGCTATCTGAGCAGCTAACCGATCGCTGCAGCTGTACATAGTCTATTGGTAAATAGCCCACCCATTTTCACCTACCTCATCCCCATACTGTTTTTATTTATTTACTTTTCTGCTCTTTTGCACACCAATATCTCTACCTGTACATGACCATCTGATCATTTATCACTCCAGTGTTAATCTGCAAAATTGTAATTATTCGCCTACCTCCTCATGCCTTTTGCACACATTGTATATAGACTCCCCCTTTGTTTTCTACTGTGTTATTGACTTGTTAATTGTTTACTCCATGTGTAACTCTGTGTTGTCTGCTCATACTGCTATGCTTTATCTTGGCCAGGTCGCAGTTGCAAATGAGAACTTGTTCTCAACTAGCCTACCTGGTTAAATAAAGGTGAAATAAAATAAATAAAAATATGTGGGAACTCCTACAAGACAAATAAAATCTCAAATATAAAATCTATTTAGATTTGTTTAACACTTTTGGTTACTACATGTGTTATTTCATACTTTTGATGTCTTCGCTATTATTCTACAGTGTAGAAAATAGTAAAAAATAAAGAAAATCCTTGAATGAGTAAGTGTGTCAACTTTTGACTGGTAGTGTAGGTCAGGATATTAAAGCCTCCATATATCCACTAGTTCCTATATATCCATGGTATTTTGTGATTTCCTTAAGTACATGAGGGTAATCGTTTGTAGTGTGATTTCCTTTACAGCCCATTAAAGTATTTAAAACCGTATTATAGTCTCCCACTATAATAACAGGCGTATAGGCTTGATAAATACATTTTTAAGAAGCTTCGATCATCATTATTTGGACTGTATAGATTAATGAGCCAAATCTGTTTATGGTCCAATAACATATTTAAAAGAATCCTTCTACCTTTCGGATCTGTTTTGTACAGTTTGCTCAATTGGATCAAAATTATTGTTCATAAATATCATCACCAAGTATAGGGAGTGTTAGTTGATTCACTCTGTACGGTGATCAGAGTTAACCCACCTACTTTTTTTTTTTTACCACTACATTACAACACCCACACACAAAGACACAGCGGTTATAGCCTATCGGTCAAAGTGTTGGGCCTGTAACCGAAAGGTTTGAATCCCTGAGCCGACAAGGTGAACAATCTGTGTATGTGCCCTTGAGCAAGGCACTTAACCCTAATTACGCCATGGTCTCCGTTGATAATGGCAGATACCCCACTCCAAGGGGATATGCAAAAATATATATCTAAGTCACAAATGCGTATTAATAAACACTTGTACTTGTGTGAAATAGGACAAATATAAGCACCCACAATTACTATTATTATTACTACACACTGCTACACTAGTAGCTCAACACTTCCTGGCCCGTAGGCCTCAGTAAGCAGCCACAGATGCTAAACTAAACAGTGGTACACTAGGAGCTATACCTATTCATAAGTTGCCCCTATCTACTGTTACAGTGATCAGGTGCAAATTCAACCTTGAGCATGACACAACATGACCCAATTCCAAATCTGATTTTATCCCATGTAATCTATTTATAGCTATTTTGCAATATAATATAACTACTACCAAAAATGAATAAAAATGATGCTTTGAGTTTGATAAAAGCTAAAACCAAGTCGTTGTCATTTCCCCCCAGTCTGGAGGAGCGCCAGCCCTGGGTCTACCTCACCTGTGGACATGTGCATGGCCACCATGACTGGGGCCAGCGTCCGGAGCGCCGGGAGGAGGGAGGAGAAGAGGGGGAGGAAGGGATCACAACGGTCCGCCGGGAGTGCCCTCTATGCAGGAGCGTAGGGCCCTACGTGCCCCTGTGGCTGGGGTGTGAGCCCGCCGTGTACGTGGATGCTGGAGCTCCCACATATGCGTTTGTACCCTGTGGCCACGTTTGTTCGGAGAGGACAGCCAAGTATTGGGCGGATACCCCACTGCCTCATGGGACACACGCCTTCCGGCCCACCTGTCCCTTCTGCTCTGCTCCTCTCAGCAGCACCCCACAGGGCTGGACACGCCTCATCTTCCAGGGCCCTATCGACTAGCTCGGGCCCCCGGGAATGGAGACCACAACTACTACGCAAACGTGGAACCAACCATGTCACTATGCCAGGGCCCAATCCTAACTTGAGATAATAGTGCGGAACTAACGTGAATATTTCTTCCATTTACACTGCATCCTTGATGTATGATTTTAGACAAGTGCGTGTAACTTAAACATCTTTGTAAATCATGCGTTGATGTCAGTTTAGGATCAGTGTGGAAGTTTAAGTTAGACTCACGTTTCTCTCAAGGTAAGATTTTGTCCATAACAGAACCTCACTTCAAAAGCAATAAGAACTCCACTATAGCAAAGCATTACACTCATAGATAAGCTAGTTGTTCCGTTAGTCATCCATGTTTCCAGTTGTCTCTTCAGACATGAGCTGCAGACAACATTCAGCCAAGGGCTAAACCTGGGGTATGTTGAAGTCACTGGATGTTCATATTTAATGGTTTCCTGAAAATAATGGTTAATGGTTTCCCTCTCAGCCTAATTTTGAACCAACAATGTAATGATGCTTCCAAAGTTTTTGATTGAATATTCCATTTGACAAAATTTGAATTTTTCTGAAAACAAAACATTGTAATATTGCGAAGCGGTTCACCTCGCAATTACCAATAACTTACTCTATAGTAGCAAAGATAAGTGATGTTTGTGAACATTCTGCAGTTTGACCACACCTCAGGTTGGGAACCAGTCAGACAGACAAGGTCTTTGCCATGTGTCAATATAGCAGAAAGATCAAAGGCTGTGACCGAAGGTAACCTCATAAGACAACAGTTTTTCAATTAAAATGTAACTATTTTATTAAAATTGGGGATGTTTGGGATGGGTTAGGATTTTATTTAGATGTTAAGATACAACTATTTTTTTATCTTGAGTATTGTTTTTAGTTAAATGTGATTTGTCAATGTAAGTGTTTTCTATATGTGTATGATTATTATTATTATTATTATTATGTGTGTTCGATGAAACTGGGAGAGCTTGTGAGTGTGAGAAAATTGCCAACACTGTGTCACACAACCATAAAAAATTGCCCAGACAATGAATGTAGCCAAATACTCAGGCTATACTAGCTTAGCCTTCCAATGTGCTCGTATTGAATTGTTCTATATTATGCTACTATTTTTTTATCTAAACATCGTGATATAGCTGGAACATTTCAAATTGCTTCAAGAAGATGAACCCGTTAAATATCATACCTACACTACTTCTCGTTTATCTTGCATGAACACACACACACACACATCTTGCACTGTGCCAAACCTTGCATTTATGCTAAATTGTACACAGTGTTACATGTTAATTATACACGGTACTAAATGCCTCAAGTGAAAAGAAATGCTGGCGAAGTGAGCAGTCCAACAGAAATCTATAATTTAAACATGTTCTTTCCCATATAAGAAATGTACACGCCTACTCAGCTGCTATTCAGGGACAGAGAACATGCAGTAGAACCGACATGATGTAGTTATCTAGAATAGAGATAATCGTGTCAGCTCTATATTACCTTTCTATGATGTATTAACTTTTTCAGGTTTACAGCCGTCAGTCCTCCGCACACTACCATGCTGTATTTGATATACACTGTATATACAAAAGTATGTGGACACACCTTGAAATTAGTAGATTTGGGGGCCGCTGAAGTGCGTAAAAATCAACTGTCCTCGGTTGCAACACTCAGTACCGATTGCCAAACTGCCTCTGGAAGCAATGTCAGCACAAGAACTGTCTTCGTCGGGAGCTTCATGAAATAGGTTTCCATGGCCAAGCAGCCGCACACAAGCCTAAGATCACCATGCGCAATGCCAAGCGTTGGCTGGAGTGGTGTAAAGCTTGCCACCATTGGACTCTGGAGCAGTGGAAACGCATTCTCTGGAGCATCTGGCAGTCTGATGGATGAATCTGCGTTTGGCGGATGCCAGGAAAACGCTACCTGCCCGAATGCATCATGCCAACTGTAAAGTTTGGTGGAGGAGTAATAATAGTCTGGGGCTGTTTTTCATGGTTTGGGCTATGCCCCTTAGTTCCAGTGAAGGGGAATTTGAACGCTACCGCATACAATGACATTCTAGATGAATATGTGCTTCCAACCTTGCTGCAATAGTTTGGGAAAGCCCTTTCCTGTTTCAGCATGAAAAAGAGAGGTCCATACAGAAATGGTTTGTTGAGATAGGTGTGGAAGAACTTGACTGGCCTGCACAGAGCCCTGACCTCAACCCCATCGAACACCTTTGTGATGAATTGGAACGCCGACTGCGAGCCTGGCCTAATCGCCTAACATTAGTGCCTGACCTCACTAATGCTCTTGTGGCTGAATGGAAGTCCCTGCAGCAATGTTCCAACATCTTGTGGAATGCCTTCCCAGAAGAGTGGAGGCTGTTATAGCCACAAAGGAGGGACCAACTCCATATTAATGCCCATGTTTTTGGAATGAGTTGTTCGATGAGCAGGTGTCCACATACTTTTGGTAGTGTAGTGTGTATTGGGTAATATTACCAATGGGTAAAGATAGAAGCACTTCAGGATGTTACAACCAATCAGGACGTCTTCCGAGTTCAGTTGTTAAAAGAACAACCTTCTCTTCCTCAGTGCCAGTTTTTTCACCAAACCGATTGTCTATTCGCTCAGGTTTAGAATACCCAGAGTTTGCCCACGGGGCAGCACAGGACACTCGGCTACAGTAAGCTAGTAGTAGAGAAGATTTTGGATGGTCATTTATTTCATGGCCACATTGAAAGAGTTGCAACGTTAGAGAACATTCCGATAAGAATACATTGTTTAGAAATACATGAATAGTGAGTCATGTCATTCGGTAAAGTCCATTTCTGTTTGTAACATTCGGTAAAACATTATTACCTTTTTTAATAGGCCCCATTTACTGCACCTTTCAATATTTCTCAAGACCTTAGTACAGGGGTGGGTGATCTCAGACCTGGTTTGAGATCAGTCTGATGACTTCCATATCCGGGTAATGATACAGTTACCCAGTCCCTCAGGGGTTGTGGTGGAACTAGTCAGGATTTTTTTTAAAGTCAGTCAGGATTTTTTTTAAAGTCAGTTACATTTCTGTTACCTACCCTGTTAAAATAGCCAAAATCTCAATTTGCCCCAGTCCACGGGATATTCTGCTATTGAACGTGCCAATTCTTAAATGTAGGCCTATTATTATGATATAGCAGGTGAATGAAATAATGTTTGCCCATATTTTATTGTTTTATATCCTTTTTGTTCTGGGTTATATTATCCATTTGTTTTTTCTCCTCTGATTTATTCTCCCATTGCGCCCCAGAGTCTGTATAAGTCACTCCTAAAGACGGGTCCATGGTCAGATATCGTTTCAGTCCCTCTAATGCTTCATTCTGGAATTGGGGTGAGCATAATCTGATCCTAGATCTGTTAAGAGGAATTTATTAAACCAACATTAAACCATTTTTCTATCTGTTTATCCCCACCTCGCAGATTACCTTTGATTTGTAAGGTCCTGTTAACCTCACAACTATTACTCTGGAGCGACCAAAACTCTAAATGCTTATGAAGTGCTTTGCCTCTTACTTCACTGTAATCCTGGGGTGCACAGACAATCACTGTACACACGTCAATAAACCTGTTTTAAAACTAGACTGTCTGTTTACTGACTGGAAGGGGATGAAGGCTACCTGTGGAGTGCAATGGTTAGAGCGTTGGACTAGTTAACTGTGCGTTTGCAAGATTGGATCCCCTGGGCTGACAAGGTGAAAATCTGTCGTTCTGCCCCTGAACAAGGCAGTTAACCCACAGTTCCTAGGCAGTCATTGAAAATAAGAATGTGTTCTTAACTGACTTGCCTAGCTAAATAAAAGGTATTTTCCCTCAGGCGGAGGGAGAAAGCAGTGCCCTTCGTGATGGTTCTCTGGTGGACCTGTGTGGAGCCACTCTGCTGTGGCGTACTGGAGAGGGCCTGCTCCGCGCTCCCACCCTCCGCCACCTGGAGGCACTGCGACAGGAGCTCAACGCTGCCCGGCCACAGTGTCCTGTAGGCCTCAGTACCCTGGCCTTCCCCAGCTTGCCACGCAGCCATAGGTTAGTAATATGCACAGTGATGTAGTGGAGGGTAAATGGAGTTCTCACACCTTTTTTTGGCGCGGGGGTTTACGCACCATTTGTGGAAAAATACATTGAAAGTATAGGGAGTGTTTATTTATTTCAATTTAGTGGGTAGATTATCTTTAATATTGCAGATAGATTGTGGCTTCTATCAATGTAATTGCCTGCATCATTTCCAATTCCCCCAAATATTTTCTTTTGTATATAGAGTACCAGTAAAAAGTTTGGTCACACCTACTCGTTCAAGGGTTTTTCTTTCTTTTTACTATTTTCTACATTGTAGAATAATAGTGAAGACATCAAAACTTTGAAATAACACATATGGAATCAAGAAAGTGTTAAACAAATTAAAATATATTTTAGATTATTCAAAGTAGCAACCCTTTGCCTAGATGACAGCTTTGCACACTCTTGGCATTTTCTCAGCCAGCTTCATGAGGTAAGTCACCTGGAATGCATTTAAATTAATACGTGTGCCTATTTAAAAGTTAATTTGTGGAATTTTTTTCCTTAATGCGTTTGAGCCAATCAGTTGTGTTGTGACAAGGTGGTATACAGAAGATAGCCCTATTTGGTTAAATACCAAGTCCATAATATGGCAAGAACAGCTCAAACAAGCAAAGAGAAACAACAGTCCATCATTGCTTTAAAACATGAAGGTCAGTCAAATAAAAGCTTCACAGAGTTCAAGTAACAGACACATCAACATCAACTGTTCAGAGGAGAATGCGTGAATCAGGCCATCATGGTCCAATTGCTGCAAAGAAACCACTACTAAATAACACCAATAAGAAGAAGAGACTTGCTTGGGCCAAAAAACACGAGCAATGGACATTAGACCGGTGGAAATCTGTCCTTTGGTCTGATGAGTCCAAATTTGATATTTTTGGTTCCAACCGCCGTGTCTTTGTGAGACGCAGAGTAGGTGAACTGATGATCTCTGCATGTGTGGTTCCCACCGTGGAGCATGGAGGAGGAGGTGTGATGGTGACACTGTCAGTGATATATTTAGAATTCACTTAACCAGCATGGATACCGCAGCATTTTGCAGCGATACGCCATCCCATCTTAGTGGGGCTGTCATTTTTTTTAAAACAGGACAATGACCCAAAACACACCTCCAGGCTGTGTAAGGCCTATTTGACTAAGAAGGAGAGTAATTGAGTGGTGCATCAGATAACCTGGCCTCCACAATCACCTGACCTCAACCCAATTGAGATGGTCTGCGATGAGTTGGATCGCAGAATGAAGGAAAAGCAGCCAACAAGTGCTCAGCAAAAATCGCTGAAGTTGGAGACTTTTATCTCCCTCACCAACTTCAAACATCAGCTATCTGAGCAGCTAACCGATCGCTGCAGCTGTACATAGTCTATTGGTAAATAGCCCACCCATTTTCACCTACCTCATCCCCATACTGTTTTTATTTATTTACTTTTCTGCTCTTTTGCACACCAATATCTCTACCTGTACATGACCATCTGATCATTTATCACTCCAGTGTTAATCTGCAAAATTGTAATTATTCGCCTACCTCCTCATGCCTTTTGCACACATTGTATATAGACTCCCCCTTTGTTTTCTACTGTGTTATTGACTTGTTAATTGTTTACTCCATGTGTAACTCTGTGTTGTCTGCTCATACTGCTATGCTTTATCTTGGCCAGGTCGCAGTTGCAAATGAGAACTTGTTCTCAACTAGCCTACCTGGTTAAATAAAGGTGAAATAAAATAAATAAAAATATGTGGGAACTCCTACAAGACAAATAAAATCTCAAATATAAAATCTATTTAGATTTGTTTAACACTTTTGGTTACTACATGTGTTATTTCATACTTTTGATGTCTTCGCTATTATTCTACAGTGTAGAAAATAGTAAAAAATAAAGAAAATCCTTGAATGAGTAAGTGTGTCAACTTTTGACTGGTAGTGTAGGTCAGGATATTAAAGCCTCCATATATCCACTAGTTCCTATATATCCATGGTATTTTGTGATTTCCTTAAGTACATGAGGGTAATCGTTTGTAGTGTGATTTCCTTTACAGCCCATTAAAGTATTTAAAACCGTATTATAGTCTCCCACTATAATAACAGGCGTATAGGCTTGATAAATACATTTTTAAGAAGCTTCGATCATCATTATTTGGACTGTATAGATTAATGAGCCAAATCTGTTTATGGTCCAATAACATATTTAAAAGAATCCTTCTACCTTTCGGATCTGTTTTGTACAGTTTGCTCAATTGGATCAAAATTATTGTTCATAAATATCATCACCAAGTATAGGGAGTGTTAGTTGATTCACTCTGTACGGTGATCAGAGTTAACCCACCTACTTTTTTTTTTTTACCACTACATTACAACACCCACACACAAAGACACAGCGGTTATAGCCTATCGGTCAAAGTGTTGGGCCTGTAACCGAAAGGTTTGAATCCCTGAGCCGACAAGGTGAACAATCTGTGTATGTGCCCTTGAGCAAGGCACTTAACCCTAATTACGCCATGGTCTCCGTTGATAATGGCAGATACCCCACTCCAAGGGGATATGCAAAAATATATATCTAAGTCACAAATGCGTATTAATAAACACTTGTACTTGTGTGAAATAGGACAAATATAAGCACCCACAATTACTATTATTATTACTACACACTGCTACACTAGTAGCTCAACACTTCCTGGCCCGTAGGCCTCAGTAAGCAGCCACAGATGCTAAACTAAACAGTGGTACACTAGGAGCTATACCTATTCATAAGTTGCCCCTATCTACTGTTACAGTGATCAGGTGCAAATTCAACCTTGAGCATGACACAACATGACCCAATTCCAAATCTGATTTTATCCCATGTAATCTATTTATAGCTATTTTGCAATATAATATAACTACTACCAAAAATGAATAAAAATGATGCTTTGAGTTTGATAAAAGCTAAAACCAAGTCGTTGTCATTTCCCCCCAGTCTGGAGGAGCGCCAGCCCTGGGTCTACCTCACCTGTGGACATGTGCATGGCCACCATGACTGGGGCCAGCGTCCGGAGCGCCGGGAGGAGGGAGGAGAAGAGGGGGAGGAAGGGATCACAACGGTCCGCCGGGAGTGCCCTCTATGCAGGAGCGTAGGGCCCTACGTGCCCCTGTGGCTGGGGTGTGAGCCCGCCGTGTACGTGGATGCTGGAGCTCCCACATATGCGTTTGTACCCTGTGGCCACGTTTGTTCGGAGAGGACAGCCAAGTATTGGGCGGATACCCCACTGCCTCATGGGACACACGCCTTCCGGCCCACCTGTCCCTTCTGCTCTGCTCCTCTCAGCAGCACCCCACAGGGCTGGACACGCCTCATCTTCCAGGGCCCTATCGACTAGCTCGGGCCCCCGGGAATGGAGACCACAACTACTACGCAAACGTGGAACCAACCATGTCACTATGCCAGGGCCCAATCCTAACTTGAGATAATAGTGCGGAACTAACGTGAATATTTCTTCCATTTACACTGCATCCTTGATGTATGATTTTAGACAAGTGCGTGTAACTTAAACATCTTTGTAAATCATGCGTTGATGTCAGTTTAGGATCAGTGTGGAAGTTTAAGTTAGACTCACGTTTCTCTCAAGGTAAGATTTTGTCCATAACAGAACCTCACTTCAAAAGCAATAAGAACTCCACTATAGCAAAGCATTACACTCATAGATAAGCTAGTTGTTCCGTTAGTCATCCATGTTTCCAGTTGTCTCTTCAGACATGAGCTGCAGACAACATTCAGCCAAGGGCTAAACCTGGGGTATGTTGAAGTCACTGGATGTTCATATTTAATGGTTTCCTGAAAATAATGGTTAATGGTTTCCCTCTCAGCCTAATTTTGAACCAACAATGTAATGATGCTTCCAAAGTTTTTGATTGAATATTCCATTTGACAAAATTTGAATTTTTCTGAAAACAAAACATTGTAATATTGCGAAGCGGTTCACCTCGCAATTACCAATAACTTACTCTATAGTAGCAAAGATAAGTGATGTTTGTGAACATTCTGCAGTTTGACCACACCTCAGGTTGGGAACCAGTCAGACAGACAAGGTCTTTGCCATGTGTCAATATAGCAGAAAGATCAAAGGCTGTGACCGAAGGTAACCTCATAAGACAACAGTTTTTCAATTAAAATGTAACTATTTTATTAAAATTGGGGATGTTTGGGATGGGTTAGGATTTTATTTAGATGTTAAGATACAACTATTTTTTTATCTTGAGTATTGTTTTTAGTTAAATGTGATTTGTCAATGTAAGTGTTTTCTATATGTGTATGATTATTATTATTATTATGTGTGTTCGATGAAACTGGGAGAGCTTGTGAGTGTGAGAAAATTGCCAACACTGTGTCACACAACCATAAAAAATTGCCCAGACAATGAATGTAGCCAAATACTCAGGCTATACTAGCTTAGCCTTCCAATGTGCTCGTATTGAATTGTTCTATATTATGCTACTATTTTTTTATCTAAACATCGTGATATAGCTGGAACATTTCAAATTGCTTCAAGAAGATGAACCCGTTAAATATCATACCTACACTACTTCTCGTTTATCTTGCATGAACACACACACACACACATCTTGCACTGTGCCAAACCTTGCATTTATGCTAAATTGTACACAGTGTTACATGTTAATTATACACGGTACTAAATGCCTCAAGTGAAAAGAAATGCTGGCGAAGTGAGCAGTCCAACAGAAATCTATAATTTAAACATGTTCTTTCCCATATAAGAAATGTACACGCCTACTCAGCTGCTATTCAGGGACAGAGAACATGCAGTAGAACCGACATGATGTAGTTATCTAGAATAGAGATAATCGTGTCAGCTCTATATTACCTTTCTATGATGTATTAACTTTTTCAGGTTTACAGCCGTCAGTCCTCCGCACACTACCATGCTGTATTTGATATACACTGTATATACAAAAGTATGTGGACACACCTTGAAATTAGTAGATTTGGGGGCCGCTGAAGTGCGTAAAAATCAACTGTCCTCGGTTGCAACACTCAGTACCGATTGCCAAACTGCCTCTGGAAGCAATGTCAGCACAAGAACTGTCTTCGTCGGGAGCTTCATGAAATAGGTTTCCATGGCCAAGCAGCCGCACACAAGCCTAAGATCACCATGCGCAATGCCAAGCGTTGGCTGGAGTGGTGTAAAGCTTGCCACCATTGGACTCTGGAGCAGTGGAAACGCATTCTCTGGAGCATCTGGCAGTCTGATGGATGAATCTGCGTTTGGCGGATGCCAGGAAAACGCTACCTGCCCGAATGCATCATGCCAACTGTAAAGTTTGGTGGAGGAGTAATAATAGTCTGGGGCTGTTTTTCATGGTTTGGGCTATGCCCCTTAGTTCCAGTGAAGGGGAATTTGAACGCTACCGCATACAATGACATTCTAGATGAATATGTGCTTCCAACCTTGCTGCAATAGTTTGGGAAAGCCCTTTCCTGTTTCAGCATGAAAAAGAGGTCCATACAGAAATGGTTTGTTGAGATAGGTGTGGAAGAACTTGACTGGCCTGCACAGAGCCCTGACCTCAACCCCATCGAACACCTTTGTGATGAATTGGAACGCCGACTGCGAGCCTGGCCTAATCGCCTAACATTAGTGCCTGACCTCACTAATGCTCTTGTGGCTGAATGGAAGTCCCTGCAGCAATGTTCCAACATCTTGTGGAATGCCTTCCCAGAAGAGTGGAGGCTGTTATAGCCACAAAGGAGGGACCAACTCCATATTAATGCCCATGTTTTTGGAATGAGTTGTTCGATGAGCAGGTGTCCACATACTTTTGGTAGTGTAGTGTGTATTGGGTAATATTACCAATGGGTAAAGATAGAAGCACTTCAGGATGTTACAACCAATCAGGACGTCTTCCGAGTTCAGTTGTTAAAAGAACAACCTTCTCTTCCTCAGTGCCAGTTTTTTCACCAAACCGATTGTCTATTCGCTCAGGTTTAGAATACCCAGAGTTTGCCCACGGGGCAGCACAGGACACTCGGCTACAGTAAGCTAGTAGTAGAGAAGATTTTGGATGGTCATTTATTTCATGGCCACATTGAAAGAGTTGCAACGTTAGAGAACATTCCGATAAGAATACATTGTTTAGAAATACATGAATAGTGAGTCATGTCATTCGGTAAAGTCCATTTCTGTTTGTAACATTCGGTAAAACATTATTACCTTTTTTAATAGGCCCCATTTACTGCACCTTTCAATATTTCTCAAGACCTTAGTACAGGGGTGGGTGATCTCAGACCTGGTCTGAGATCAGTCTGATGACTTCCATATCCGGGTAATGATACAGTTACCCAGTCCCTCAGGGGTTGTGGTGGAACTAGTCAGGATTTTTTTTAAAGTCAGTCAGGATTTTTTTTAAAGTCAGTTACATTTCTGTTACCTACCCTGTTAAAATAGCCAAAATCTCAATTTGCCCCAGTCCACGGGATATTCTGCTATTGAACGTGCCAATTCTTAAATGTAGGCCTATTATTATGATATAGCAGGTGAATGAAATAATGTTTGCCCATATTTTATTGTTTTATATCCTTTTTGTTCTGGGTTATATTATCCATTTGTTTTTTCTCCTCTGATTTATTCTCCCATTGCGCCCCAGAGTCTGTATAAGTCACTCCTAAAGACGGGTCCATGGTCAGATATCGTTTCAGTCCCTCTAATGCTTCATTCTGGAATTGGGGTGAGCATAATCTGATCCTAGATCTGTTAAGAGGAATTTATTAAACCAACATTAAACCATTTTTCTATCTGTTTATCCCCACCTCGCAGATTACCTTTGATTTGTAAGGTCCTGTTAACCTCACAACTATTACTCTGGAGCGACCAAAACTCTAAATGCTTATGAAGTGCTTTGCCTCTTACTTCACTGTAATCCTGGGGTGCACAGACAATCACTGTACACACGTCAATAAACCTGTTTTAAAACTAGACTGTCTGTTTACTGACTGGAAGGGGATGAGATTAAGGTTTGGGGGTCATGAATGTCAAAAGGAATAGCTGTTCTCCCCTTAACATCAGAAGCCTCCTCCGTAAGTTTGTTTTACTCACTGCTTTAGCATACTCCGCCAACCCTGATGTCCTTGCCGTGTCTGAATCCTGGCTTAGGAAGGCCACCAAAAATTCTGAGATTTCCATACCCAACTACAACATTTTCTGTCAACCTAGAACTGCCAAAGGGGGAGGAGTTTCAATCTACCGCAGAGATAGCCTGCAAAGTTCTGTCATTCTTTTCAGGTCTATGCCCAAACAGTTCGAACTTCTAATTAAAAAAATTAATCTCTCCATAAATAAGTCTCTCACTGTTGCTGCCTGTTATCGACCCCCCACTCTCTGTTCCCAGCTGTGCCCTGGACACCATATGTGAATTGATCGCCCCCAGTCTAGCTTCAGAGTTTGTTGTGTTAGGTGACCTAAACTGGGATATGCTTAACACCCCGGCAGTCCTACAATCTAAGCTAGATGCCCTCAATCTCACACAAATCATCAAGGAACCCACCAGGTACAACCCTAAATCCGTAAACATGGGCACCCTCATGACATTATCCTGACCACCTTGCCATCCATATACACCTCTGCTGTTTTCAATCAGGGTCTCAGCGATCACTGCCTCACTGCCTGTATCCTCTATGGGTCTGCAGTCAAACGACCACCCCTCATCACTGTCAAATGCTCCCTAGAACACTTCTGCGAACAGGCCTTTCTTATCGACCTGGCCTAGGTATCCTGGAAGGATATTGACCTCATCCCGTCAGTCGAGGATGCCTGGTCGTTGTTTAAAAGTAATTTCCTCATCATCTTAGATAAGCATGCCCCTTTAAAAAAAATGCAGAACCAAGAACAGATATAGCCCTTGGTTCACTCCAGACCTGACTGCCCTTGACCAGCACAAAAACATCCTGTGGCGGACTGCAATAGCATCGAATAGTCCCCGCGATATGCAACTGTTCAGGGACGTCAGGGACCAATACACTCAGTCAGTCAGGAAAGCAAAGGCTAGCTTTTTCAAGCAGAAATTTGCATCCTGTAGCTCTACCTCCTCTACCTCCCAGCTGCCCACTGCACTGAGGTTAGGTAACACGGTCACCACCGATAAATCCATGATAATCGAAAATTTCAATAAGCAGTTCTCTACGGCTGGCCATGCCTTCCTCCTGGCTACGCCAACCGCGAGTAACAGCTCCACCCCCCCCCCCCCCCCCTCCCGCAGCTACTCGCCCGAGCCTCCCCAGCTTCCCCTTCACTCAAATCCAGATAGCAGATGTTCTGAAAGAGCTTTCAAATCTGAACCTGTACAAATCAGCTGGGCTAGACAATCTGGACCCTCTCTTTCTAAAACGATCCACCTCCATTGTTGCAACCCCTTTTACCAGCCTGTTCAACCTCTTTCGTATCGTCCAAGATCTCTTAAGATTGGAAAGCTGCTGCGGTTATCCCCCTCTTCAAAGAGGGTGACGCTCTAGACCCAAACTGCTATATATGTATATCTATCCTACCCTGCCTCTCTAAAGTCTTCGAAAGCCAAGTTAATAAACAGATCACAGACCATTTCGAATCCCACCGTACCTTCTCCGCTGTGCAATCCAGTTTCCGAGCCAGTCACGGGTGCACCTCAGCCACGCTCAAGGTCCTAAACAATATCATAACCGCCATCGATAAGAGACAGTACTGTGCAGCCGTCTTCATTGACCTGGCCAAGGCTTTCGACTCTGTCAATCACCGTATTCTTATCGGCAGACTAAACAGCCTTGGTTTGTCTAATGACTGCCTCGCCTGGTTCACCAACTACTTTGCAGGCAGAGTTCAGTGTGTCAAATTGGAGGGCAGTTGTCCAGACCTCTGGCAGTCTCTATGGGGGTACCACAGGGTTCAATTCTCGGGCCGACTCTTTTCTCTGTATATATCAATGATGTCGCTCTTGCTGCGGGTGATTCCCTGATCCACCTCTACGCAGACAACACCATTCTGTCTACTTCTGGCCCTTCCTTAGACACAGTGCTAACTAACCTCCAAACGAGCTTCAATGCCATACAACACTCCTTTCGTGGCCTCTAACTGCTCTTAAACACTAGTAAAACCAAATGCATGCTTTTCAACCATTCGCTGCCCGCACCCGCCCGCCCGACTAGCATCACCACCCTGGGCGGTTCGACCTAGAATATGTGGACAGCTATAAATACCTAGGTTGTCTGGCTAGACTGTAAGCTTTCCTTCCAGACTCATATTAAACATCTCCGATCCAAAATCAAAGCCTCCTTCACTCACGCCGCCAAACTTACCCTAGTTAAACTGACTATCCTACCGATTCTCGACTTCAATGATGTCATCTTCAAAATAGCTTCCAATACTCTACTCAGCAAACTGGATCTAGTCTATCACAGTGCCATCCGTTTTGTTACCAAATCACCTTATACCACCCACCACTGCGACCTGTATGCTCTAGTCAGCTGGCCCTCGCTACATATTCGTCGCCAGACCCACTGGCTTGGGTCATCTATGGGTCTATTCTATGCTAGGTAAAGCTCCGCCGTTCACTGGTCACGATAACAACACCCACCCGTAGCACATGTTCCAGCAGGTATATCTCATTGATCATCCCCAAAGCCAACACCCCATTTGGCCACCTTTCCTTCCAGTTCTCTGCTGCCAGTGACTGGAACGAATTGCAAAAATCACTGAAGCTGGAGAATTATATTTCCTTCACCAACTTTAAACATCAGCTATCTGAGCAGCTAACCGATCGCCGCAGCTGTACACAGTCCATCTGTAAATAGCCCACCCAATCTACCTACCCCATCCCCATACTGTTTTTATTTACTTTTCTGCTCTTTTGCACACCAGTGTCTCTACTTGCACATCATCATCTGCTCATTTATCACTCCAGTGTTCATCTGCTAAATTGTAATTCTTCGCTACTATGGCCTATTTATTGCCTACCTCATGCCTTTTGCACACACTGTATATAGACTTTCTTTTTTTCTACTGTGTCATTGACTTGTTTATTGTATTATTGGCTTGTTTATTGCTTATTCCATGTCATTCCATGTGTAACTCTGTTGTCTGTGTCACACTGCTTTGCTTTATCTTGGCCAGGTCGCAGTTGTAAATGAGAACTTGTTCTCAACTAGCCTACCTGGTTAAATAAAGGTGAAATAAAAAATGTTTTTAAATAAACATTTTCATTTGAATATCATTATTTTACCCTTCTATCACATGGGCTGGAGCTCCCAGATTCTGGTGAGTGTGACTGTCTTTGTCTGCACTAATTATATTAATAGTGGAAATGGGATATCTAGAGAATATACCTGTATGAGTTGACTATTAAGAAAATATTTGAGGATGACTTGACTGAAGTTTGTGCCTGAGACATCAAATGGTGACCCTAGATGTGTTTTCCACCCAGACCACCAGGGGGCAGCCTCTGTTAACTCCGACTGAGGCCATCAGCTAAATCGGTTGGGTTCATCTGCTTAGCGGCTGTATGCATCAACCAATGGCTGCATGCCGTGTCATTGACTGACAAATTGCCATAACATATGATGTGGTTAGCTGATATGTAAAATACCTATCCAGGCATTGTAAGATCTGACAGGCGTCAGCAACGCTTGGGTAGAGGAATGCATCCACAATCTCCATCATATAAGGGTTGCTCTTGTGTTGCGTCACCTCTTCAACTCATCTCACTGATTAGAATGAGTCATTCTGACTGCCTTAAGTATACAACCCTAACCCAGATAAGATGCTATGCTACTTTACTCGTAATAATAGAACTACCTCGATATGAAGATAAAGGTTTAGGAAGAGTTGAGACAGTTTGTTCTTTGGATGCCCGAAAACTCAGAAAGAACCTGCTGACTGTTACGTAAAAGTTTGGTCAGAAATTATTTCACTCTTCAACTGAAGAGGAGACTGTTTTTTCCCCCCTTAAAAAGGTTATGAAGCCTATTTCATGGGTATCTTAGTGACACAGAGTATTTCACCTCATCCTCCATAGAGAGAGAGAGAAAGAGGAGGGAGAGGAGAGAGAAAGATAGTTTCTGTGAGATCCAAAGAGCTAGCTGTTCAGAGTTTGTTGGTGGGTCATTTCCTGGGAAGCAGCTTGAGTACACATTCATGTTGACTATGAGTACACATTCATATTCATTATTAGGAAGGTGTTCTAAATGTTTTATACACTCAGTGTATATTCCAAATATGAACTGGTTTGCCAAAATTCTTCAGGAGGGGACCCTCTTCTCTTGTCACTGTGTCAGCAAACTGTTTTCATTAGAACTGATCTGAGAGAGCAGAAACCTTAATACTGTTCAATAATACAGTGCAGATACAAGCTGAACTCAATTATTTTATTGTATAACAGTAACATATATAATTGAACAGTAATTACCTTTATTTTCATGTGCAATACTGATGGCCAGACTGTGTGTGTGTGACTGGGTATGTGTGTTCATGTCAGTAACTCGTGGGTGTGTGTGTGGGTGTGTGTGTGTCAGAAAATTAGGCGTGATGGAGATGGAGGCAGGGTTTAGTCAAACAGTTTCAATTCTATGAGGAGGGATTTCCAGGTTTTGATCTTGGCTAATTAACTTGGAGCCCTCAATGGCACAACTGGGTATTTGTGACAGGGAAGTTTGCAGGGGACTTGTTTGTGTGTGTTCGTTCGTCTTGTGTGTGTCTCAGTGGTAATCACTGGGTTCTATAATCATCTCTTCCTCTGTGTGTCCCTATGGAGTGATGATCAGAGCAGCAGAGGCCATCTTCTCTATTGTTCAATCAATTCACTCATTAACGCACTACAACTTGAATTAAGCTTGGGGCCTGCCGCAATTAATTCACTTTAAGACTTGACTTCCTCTTTTCTTTCCTGTACACTTCGTTTGCTAAGTCAGGGATATGCTACAGAATGCACTAATTTAGCCACACAATTTACAAATCCAATTAAAGTCAATAGTAAGGCTTCACAAGCTGTCCCGTGCATAGTCTTAGCTATAATAATATCCTCTTATGTGGGTAGAACAACCAGTGTATGTATGTGTAAGCCGGAGAATAATGTATTAAATAGGGTTAGCAAGTAATAAGTTTGTTTATTGAAAGGAGTTTAATATGCTGTGTTATCCTATTAGGGAGGTGGTGTTGTGGTAATCCTGAGTGTCTCCCATCGCTCTGAGTGGTCTCTTTAAAAACCCCGCCTGTTACCGGTGTCTGTGTGCTTTTCCTTTTACAGGTCCAATGCAGCCGTTTTTATCTCAATATCATTATCAAATACCTTATTGTGATATTTTTCCATTAAAATAGTCAAAAAGAAACACAAATACCTTCTTAGCAAAGAGCAATTTCTCAAGCAAGAATTTAGCCAGGACGGTATGGGAGTGGTCTGAGTGGGGAAGGAAAAACTGAAAACTAGCAGCTATTGGCAAAGAGGTTTGGAACTCTCTTTCTTATTGGCCCGTTAACTAATTTGCCACCGGGTGATGTCACTCCCATCCCACCTAAACAGGCTGAAATTTAAGGTGGTATTTTCAAACAGTTCTTACACTAAAAGGACATCTTTTTCACAATTTCACAGTATTATTCCAACCGTAGAGTGTGGAAATATATGTATAAAACATAGGGAAATCATGATTTTTGACTGCACTTGGCCTTTAAGAAAATATCTGTGTCCTGTCCTCTGTAGACCTAACTGACTGTTCAGACCAGACTGTTCATGTCTAACTGGGCACAGGTCTGTTTTATTTTATTTTCATACCATGACTACAGTAGGACTAAACAGTTGTCCACATATTACTTTCAATAATACAGAATTGAGTATCGACATAACCACTTGAACACCGCTCTCTCAAGCTTGGTTAACAATTATAAGACTATGTGAGATTATACTCAAAATAGAGGACAAATGAAGATGGTGGATACAAGCATAAGAACAGCCATCTTTTCTTCCCCAACGTCTCAACTGTCAGTGTGGTACAGTGGGAACGATACAGCCCTCAGGGACCACACCATAATACACTGTAAATGATGCCTAATGAACATGTTTTATTTCCTTATTACAGTGTGTGTGTGTGTGTGTGTACGCCTCATCCACCACAATTTAGGCTACTTTACTTGCCCACAGGCCAAGATTTTCTCCACTTGTGTTGAATATTTCAACTCTTCTCTTTAACTCTCCTTCCTTGTTGATCCTGGCTCCAGAATAGGGTGTAATATAGTGGAGTCCCCCAGAGTAGACATTGGCACTCTTGATATGAAGTAGCCAGCAGTGAGGTTGGGCATCAGTTACAGGCTCAATTAGCCTATTAGACAGGTCGGCATCCTATGCCTATGAGTAATTTGAAAACATTTCTCATTACTCCTTATCGTAGCAGCACTGGAGGGCTACAAGATGGAAATGAGAGTGTGTTCAAGAGACAGAAGGGAGGAGAGACATCAAAGTGGTGGTCTATTTAAATTGAGTGATCTTGTGTGAAAGAGCTCTCTACATAAAAGATGGCCCCACCCCCATACCTAATATCGCAAACCGCATACCCTTGGATTACGTGTCAAGGGTTAATAACTATAAGGATGAGTATATTGGGGAGGAGGGAGGGTTCAAGTGGTGTGTGTGAAAGAGAGAGAGAGAGGGGGACTCCCAACCTCTTGACTAACACATTACAAATCCCCTGACAAGAGGGTTGTAAGAAATAAAGAGACAAATGGAGTGTGTGTGTAAAAGAGAGAAAGAGTTGATATTTTCCTCAGTTTCATCACTATTTCCTTCATATGGCATTTGTTCTCAACATTTTCTCTCCCTTAATGTCTCAGTCTCAACACGGCTCCTTTTGTCGCAACAAGAGCGGGAAACGCGAGGTTGTTCGATTTCGTTGTGTGCGTTCTTCCATCCCACCCGCCAGATTAATGAGGTCGTCGGTTACAACTCCAGCGCTCTCTTTCCCTCTCTGATAACCGGCCTCTTGCGCTGCCGCCTGCCTGCTCCTCACACTCAATTTGAGATAGCGCTAATGGAATCTGTCCCGCGCGATTGTAATGCGAGCGAGACTCATTTGCCACGGAGCTTGGAGCTGTCAGCTTGGTGGGCTGTGGGGGGCGAGGAGAGGAAAGGGAGAAGGAAAGAAAGCTAGGAGATGGGGGGAGGAGATGAGGACTGAGGAGGAGAGGGAGAGGGGTTGAAGTAAGAAGAAGATGACAGGAGGGAGAGAAAGAATAGGAGACTGAAAGAAAGGGAAGGTGAAGTGCAGGAGGAGTGAAATTCAGGAGATGGCGGAGGAGATGGTGGCTGAGGAGGAGATGGAGAGGGGTTGAAGAGAGGAGTATATTGTGGGGTCATGAGGGAGCTGGCACAAGTGTTGTTTTGGCCCAGAGTGTGAATAGAATAGAGCAGGCCTTCTCTCCTCTCCTCCATGTCTGTCAGTGAACTGATAGTCTGCAGAGAGCTCTCTAAGCTTCATCACACAATAGAGAGAGAGAGTTCTCTGGCACACACAGCATAGACAGTCACAACGTTCAAACACACTGCACGCAGCCACGCAAAACAAACAACAAAGGCTTTGGGAAACTCACCCTGTGTGTGACATGAAAAGACTAAGTAAGGAAACAGGATCATACTTTAGTGTTGTTAGGATGATATACTCTTGAGGTCAACTTGGACCAACCCTATAGGCCATATACCAGTGTCCTGCAGAGGGCAGTATCTGCTTGGAGAACTCTCCACTGCAACCAGAGGACCCCACTGAACCAAGACAACCACACTACCACACAGGGATTACAGTTTGGGGTGCATGCATGTGGGGGTGAATATGTCCTGGAGGGGTTGAGGGGTTAGTTGAGAATGAACATGGGAATTAAATGAAAAGTAACAGAGGCATTTGAGTTGAGTTGAGAACACATCTCGTCTCTCTCTCTCTCTCTCTCTCTCTCTCTCTCTCTCTCTCTCTCTCTCTCTCTCTCTCTCTTTCTGACTAATCCCCCTCTACTCCTCTTTATTTTTGTCTATATATCTGCATGTCTGTTTCTTTGATTTTCCTCTCTCTGACTCTCTCTCTACCTTCTCTCTCTTTCTCTCCGAGGGGTAAAGGAAAGCTTATATTTTGGCTGAGGGACAGGCCAGGGATTACAGTGGTGCTAGTATTTAATCTGTCACAGACTGTCCTTGTCTGTGTGTATCTGCACTTAAAAACAGTCCCACTGACTACCCCCTGTGTGTGTGTGGTGTGTGTGTCTGTTGTGTGTGTGTGTGCCTTGCCCCAGCCTAGTCCTGTTAGTGCACTAAACACTGCTAGGGCTGATCAAGCTTTTTTTTAAACTGGGGGCTTTATGGTCAGCCAGACACCCCATTAACACCACTCTACCCCCTGGTGAGTGTTCGGAGCGCACAGTACCCTCTTAGGGTATAGCCAAAACCCTAGGCCAGCCACGTGATGTGGCACACTGCATCATATCTACCTTTCTGTTTCTGGATGGTGATAGCCAAATACAGTTGGCCACATTGGAATGCTTGGACAGAAAATCATGCAGACAGACAGTTGAACAAACACTGGCCTGGCAGAGCAGCTTGACTTCACTGTCACATACACAGCAGTAAAAGTACAGTCGAAACAAAGGGGTCATATTTACACACTTACAAGCACACACACACAAAAAGAGAGAGAGAGCGAGAGAGAGAGAAAGAGGGGGAGAGAGAGAGAAATCTAGTGCATGTGCTTAATCACCACTGGAGTCTCCCAGGAACTCAAAAAGCCTCTGTGGATTAAAACCCTCAGAGCAGAACATTAGAGAAGTGCACAGTTCAGCTCCCACTGAAAAGGCAAATTATTATATTTCCTCAGAGAGAGAGAGAGAGAAAGAGCTAGAGAGAGCGTTAGAGAGCAAGTAAAGGAGGGAGAGAGCAAGTAAAGGAGGGAGAGAGCGACAGATGTTGAGGGAGACAGAAGGATACGGAGGGGGAGAACAACGACAAATAGAACAGCGGAGGGGGAGACAGAGAGAGAAACAGAGAGAAAGAGAGTGATACACAGAAATGGAAAGAAAGAGAGTGATACACATATTTAAACTCTCCCCCTTTCTCTTTAAGAGAGAAAGAAGAAGGGGGCCACAAATTGGCGAAGGAAAAGTCAGCCTCACTCTGCTTTGCATTTCATTTACATGCCTGGCTGTATCGACCAATTGGATTGCAGAGCAGAACCTGCAGCTTAGAACCGAGAATAAAGACTCCAAATGCCTTCACTGCTCTCATCCCTCTCTCTCATAATACCCTGTCTGCCTTTCTTTTCTCTTTCTCTGTCTCTCCCTCTCTTTCTCTACCCACTGTCATAATACCCATTCTCTACCTATTCTCTGTGGTGGCGTACTGCTCTAAGTAGACCCTGGCCGATATGATAGAGGCTGGAGTGGAGGGAGGGATGCAAGGAGGGAGCGGGGGAAGGAGGGAGAAGGGGAGAGGGGCAGGAAGAGAGGGAGCTGCAAATATGACTTTTACTTGCCACCCGCTGAGTCTGAAAAGGAAGAGTGTGTGTGCGTATGCGTGTGCGTGTGCGCGCCCGCTTCACTCTGTAAGTGTATGTGTGTGAATGAACAAGTGAATGAAATCCTCTAAAATCCTCTTACCTGTCTTGGGTCCCAGTGGTGCTCACCTTCAAGCATGGCGTATTTGTAACACCATAGGTCCATCTGTTTAGATGAGAAAACCCTCAAATGTAGCAGGAAGACTGGTACCTATGCTAGTCTTTGGCCTACTGTGAGGCTGTGCCACAACTCAAGGGCAGGACTTTGAAACCTTCAAACGAGGATGAAGCTAAATGACCTTTTACCTCTCCTTCCATCTCTTTTTTCCCTGTTCCTCTCTTCCTCCCGCCTACTCGTCCTTCTCCTCCTCCATCTTCTCTCATCTTTATCATCCTGCCTTACTTCAGTAGTCTGCTCAGTGTTCACCCGCCAACAACACTATAGACTCTGATGCACCTGAACATTCAACTAGCTCTCACAGTCTCGCATCAGAATTAGATGTTTGTCCATGTTCATCCAATTCTGAAGTTGTTGCAAAACAACACATTTGTTTAAGGTTTTTATGGTTAAGTTTAGGCATTAACTCAGAAATCTTAAGGTTAGGCATTAACTCCAAATGGATAAGGTAAGGGTTAAGGTTTGTTAAAATAAAAATCTCCAAAAAACATTCTCACTGGATTCAAACCAGCAACCTTTGGAATCAGAGGCAGATCCCATCTGACATTCCCATCCACAATGCCCTAGCAAAACTAAAATCTACTTGAAGGTAACAGTGCTCACTGTTGCCCCTAGTGGCCGTTTCCCATGTAATCTCCCTTCGTCCTCAGACAGTGATGGACGTCGAATACTGACTTGTATCAGGTGTGACCTGGCTGGAACATTTGCAGTCTTGCATCAAATGCATTATTATCATATTTGACATGTTATGTGGAGCACCTACACTGTATATTGAATATGTGTGAAAAGGCTACTCAATGTGTGCACACGCACACACATACAAACACAAACACAGACACAGCCACACACACACACAAACTTTCTGATAGGCGATAACCACTGCAGGACTTTCTGAAGTCATGGGTGGCACATTTCCTTGCAGACACACACACACTAGCTCTCCCTCTTTTTCTATCCCCCTGTGTCTTTCTCTCTCTCTCCGATCTCTTGTACACACACACCCTAGACCCATTTGAGTAATGGAGTGTAAACAGACTCATGGCCATGGACGGCCACAGGCGTTTCTAACAATGATATTTCTGCCTGCTTTCAGAGGAAGATGGGCTACAAGGGGAATGTTCCTGGTTGCCAGATTATAAACATTATACAGGTTGCCAGAGTGGACATTTCTCCTGGTCAAGGTGGAGCTCCTCTCAACACCTCAGGAGGGTAATTTTGTGCCACATTAGCTGACATATAGTGCTGTGAAAAAGTACTTGCCTTTTTCACACAGGGGCATTGGGTGTTGCATAACTTTCTTTAGGAAATAAATATGAAGTATGTAATTGTTGTGTTATTTGTTTTCTCAGGTTCCCTTTATCTAATATTAGATTTTGGTTGATAACATTCGCTATAAAAAAATATGCAGAGAAAATGAATTGCCCCCTTACACTCTAACTGGTTGTGCCACCTTTAGTTGCAATGACTCCAACCAAGTGGCTAGGGGTGGCAGGGGCAGTAGAGTTACCCCCAATTGCGCAAATCTCCCCTCTCTCACACACTCCCCCCACTCCCCCAAACTTTGCTCTTGCCAACCCCAACCCCACACAACAATCCCCAAGAGGGGAGAAATAATCACTACTGAGTGAGATTCCTCATCTAATTAGTAGGATAGAAATGTGTGACATCACTATAAAGAATGCCCTTCTCCATTTCTAAGAAAATCACTAAACTACTGTACTGTACTTGTCACCTTTTATGTCAATTCCTTTCCATGCACTACATCCTCAAACCTATTGGTGGCACTGTGATGGACCATAATGGTGGGTTCAGTATGAGGACAAAAGATTGACGTCCATGTAATAAGTGCTGCTCTAGGATCAGTTTCTCTACCTTAAACGCAACATTATTTAACCATTAACTGACCCTGGACCAGAGCTAAATGAATAGTTTTCTTCCACCTCCACCACTAACATATTAACAAATGATGTCTGTCTACCAAGTGAAGAACCACCTGGTTCACTGCCTTCCTGTCATCTCTGTTCTCAAGACCTCTCATATCCACAAAGAGACCCTTGGAGGAGACCCTGGATGGGCTTGGGGACTTGGGATGACCCTTGTCATTACATGATAGTGGAGCATGAGGGACACTATGGGAGATTTACATTTGGGCAAAATACCGTCCTTTCCTCGACTTGTTCGTACTCCGTTATCTCTCCTCCGTGACCAGGAAACCGATAAGTGATTGAGTGGTCAAAGAGAGTGTCAATTAGTTAGCAGGAGGAGTGTCCTCGCCTCCTCGATAGCCTCTACCCGCCAAATAGTTTTGATATCTGCCACACCTCCTTTGAAGCAGCTGTTGTTTACTCGGAGAAAAGCATGCATTAAACAATATGCTACTTATCCTTTTATCTATAAAATGTCTAGCACAACTATCGAAATGTATTTTTACTCATTTGGGATTGCAACCCTGTAAACAATTTGCTTGATGACATGTGAGTCTCATTTCATACAAGTGCATTTGTTTCCACATTTCCTCTCCTCCCTCGTCGTCCCCGTATGAAAAAATACAATAGGATACTATGTAAGAGCACAAGACGAGACCCATATGCAGACACAGGAGGCAGATGGTTGAGCTCCGTTATTTATTATAACACAAAGGGTAGGGGGGGGGGGGGCGTCGCTGCACAGCTATTTTCAGGTCTCTCCAGAGATGTCCGATCTGGTTCAAGTCCGGGCTCTGTCTGGGCCACTCGAAGACATTCAGAGACTTGTCCCGAAGCCACTCCTGCATTGTCTTGACTGTGTGTTTAGGGTCGTTGTCCTGTTGAAAGTTGAACCTTCACCCCAGTCTGAGGTCCTGAGCGCTCTAGAGCAGGTTTTCATCAAGGATCTCTCTGTACTTTGGTCCGTTCATCTTTCCCCCGATTCTAACTGATCTTCCATGCCCTGCAACTGAAAAACATTCCCACCGCATGATGCTGCCACGCCATGCTTCAACGTAGGGATGGTGCCAGGTTTCCTCCAGATGTGACGCTTGGCATTCAGCCCAAAGAGTTCAATCTTGGTTTCATCAGACCAGACAATCTTGTTTCTCATTGTCTGAGAGTCCTTTAGGTGCTTTTCAGCAAACTCCAAACGGGCTGTCATGTGCCTTTTACTGTCGAGTAGCTTCAGTCTGGCCACTCTACCATTAAGTCCTGCAGAGAATGTTGTCTTTCTGGAAGGTTCTCCCATTTCCACAGAGGAACTCTGGAGCTCTGTCAGAGTGACCATCAGGTTCTTGGTCACCTCCTTGACCAATGCCCTTCTCCCCCGATTGCTCAGTTTGGCTGGGCGGCCAACTCTAGGAAGAGTATTGGTGGTTCCAAACTTCTTCAATTTAAGAGTGATGGAGGCCACTGTGTTCTTGTGGACCTTCAATGCTGCAAAATGTTTTTGGTACCCTTCCCCAGATCTGTGCCTCAACACAATCCTGTCTCGAAGCTCTACGGACAATTCCTTTGAACTCATGGCTTGATTTTTGCTCTGACATGCACTGTCAACTGTGGGACCTTATATAGACAGGTGTGTGCCTTTCCAAATCTTGTCCAATCAATTGAATTGACCACAGGTGGACTCCAATCAAGTTGTAGAAACAGCTCAAGGATGATCAATGGAAACAGGATGCACCTGAGCTCAATTTCGAGTCTCATAGCAAAGGTCTAAATAATTATGTGAATAAGGTATGTTTGTTTTTATTTTTAATACATTCACAAACATGTCTAAAAGCCTGTTTTTGCTTTGTCATTATGGTGTATTGTGCGTAGATTTATGAGGAAAAACATACATTTAATACATTTTTGTAACTTAAAAAAATATGGAAAAGGTGAAGGGTTCTGAGTACTTTCCGAATTCACTGTATATGGCCTTGCCTAGTTAAATAAAGATTAAATAAAACATTTAAATAAATTGCTCCCGCAATTTCTGTTTGACACAAATTTGAAAAACAATGTAATTGGGAATCAAAATGGCATGCCCATAGTCCAATATTTCACAATAATGCCTTGTAATCTGAAAGGCGGCCTTTTGTAGTATAGAAAAATGTGGATGTTGGCTGGTTAGGCTTGGTGGAATGGAATGGGATGGGATGCGAGGGTGGAGGTCCACTTCTTTTTTGTTATCCTCCTGGTTTTATTATTTATTATTAAACTCTGTATGTATTTCTTACTGTTTTCTTTCTTTCATTTGAGTGGCAGCCTACAGGTACATAAACATATTACAATTTGAAACGAATAATGTACCTGTAACCATCCAAACAAAACAAATAACCAAACAAAACCAAATTTGGTCACAAAAGAATCTCCCCATGTCAGGGTAGGCTAGTTAGGCCTACTCATTGTCCATAACAAGTGCTTTGTATGGAAGGACATACATGGCAATTCAAAGGTGTTGTTTTGAATGGTCATTGTTGCTTACTGTATGTTGTTGTCTTGTGGATTATTGTTGTTGTGTTTTTTTCTTCACTTGACCCTCTTTTCTATCTAGGATGGTGACATCACAGTGTTGTTGTTGGTTAAACTAGGCCAGTGGGGCTGTAGTGGGTCAGAGTGCGTCATCTCGTCCCTCCTTGCGTGGAAAACACACTCCCTGGAACAACAACACACTCCCACAAACACAATCCCACTCTTTCCCAGATAACACACCAGATCGTATAGGATAAACACATGACACAAGTGAAACACAGGAATACACAAACAAAAACACAATACATAGAAAACCTTCACACTCTTGTTAACCACATCTCACATGGTTACTATGAACTGTAAATATTTACACCATCATAATATTGAATATAATCCACAACTATCCTTACACAAAGACATTGGGTCAACACATACAAATAGTATTGAATGTCAAACATTGGCACTATATGCTATGGATTTGTTAATCCTCTCTCCAGTTCAATACAATAGACCAATGAAATGTCTCCTTATTTAAAACTAATGAAAATGCCAAAAGCTATAGTTGTTGTGGGGTCATGTTGACAGGCGATGCTGTGTATCCTTTGTTGTGCGGGTGGTGTTTGGTGAATTTGTGTTAGTGTGTCTCCATTGTGACGTGTGTAATCCGCATGCTCTCTAATCCACGAGCAGGTGGCCAGGCGTGTGGTGTCCGTGGGGGTGCAGAGAAGGCACACTCCTCCTGCCTCGCCTAACACACGTACACACGTACACACACCACACACACACACACACACACACACACAGACACACAGACAAACAAACACATACGTACACACAAACACATACAGACACACGCACAAACACACCTACGCACACATAAACACAAATACACACAAACACATACACGCACACACACAAATGCTCCACTTTGTGTCCGAGCCTTGAGAGAGGGACTGGACACACAAAAAACACACATTCATACAAACACACACACACACACACAAATAGATATACACAGTACTCCAAAGACTCACACGTGCCAGAATTGATATACCCCAGCTCCCCTTCCACCTCTCCTTGCGTGTATCCACACAGCCATGCACGCTTTCAGGGCCTATCTGCTGGCCTAAACAGGTGGGCAAGGCACATGACTCAGGGCAGGGTGGGGGAGGTAGGGAGGGCATCTGTCAAATAACTAGCATCCTCCTCGACCACCTCGCCATCTGGTACTTCATACATCCTATATCATCCAGACTGGTCAGGTGTCTTCATACAGCCTACAGTATATCATCCAGACTGGTCAGGTGTCTTCATACAGCCTACAGTATATCATCCAAACTGGTCAGGTGTCTTCATACAGCCTATATCATCCAGACTGGTCAGGTGTCTTCATACAGCCTACAGTATATCCTCCAGAATGGTCAGGTGTCTTAATACAGCCTACAGTATATCATCCAGACTGGCCAGGTGTCTTCATACAGCCTATATCATCCAGACTGGTCAGGTGTCCTTCATACAGCCTATATCATTCAGACTAGTCAGGTGTCTTCATACAGCCTACAGTATATCATCCAGACTGGTCAGGTGTCTTAATACAGCCTACAGTATATCATCCAGACTGGTCAGGTGTCTTCATACAGCCTATATCATCCAGACTGGTCAGGTGTCCTTCATACAGCCTACAGTATATCATCCAGACTGGTCAGGTGTCTTCATACAGCCTATATCATCCAGAATGGTCAGGTGTCCTTCATACAGCCTATATCATCCAGACTGGTCAGGTGTCATAATACAGCCTATATCATCCAGACTGGTCAGGTGTCTTAATACAACCTATATAATCCAGACTGGTCAGGTGTCTTCATATAGCCTATATCATCCAGACAGGTCAGGTGTCTTCATACAGCCTATATCATCCAGACTGGTCAGGTGTCCTTCATACAGCCTATATCATCCAGACTGGTCAGGTGTCATAATACAGCCTATATCATCCAGACTGGTCAGGTGTCTTCATACAGCCTATATCATCCAGACTGGTCAGGTGTCTTCATACAGCCTATATCATCCAGAATGGTCAGGTGTCTTCATACAGCCTATATCATCCAGACTGGTCAGGTGTCTTCATACAGCCTATATCATCCAGACTGGTCAGGTGTCTTCATACAGCCTATATCATCCAGACTGGTCAGGTGTCCTTCATACAGCCTATATCATCCAGACTGGTCAGGTGTCCTTCATACAGCCTACAGTATATCATCCAGACTGGCCAGGTGTCTTCATACAGCCTATATCATCCAGACTGGCCAGGTGTCTTCATACAGCCTATATCATCCAGACTGGTCAGGTGTCCTTCATACAGCCTATATCATCCGGACTGGTCAGGTGTCATAATACAGCCTATATCATCCAGACTGGTCAGGTGTCTTCATACAGCCTCTATCATCCAGACTGGTCGGGTGTCTTCATATAGCCTATATCATCCAGACTGGTCAGGTGTCATAATACAGCCTATATCATCCAGACTGGTCAGGTGTCTTCATACAGCCTACAGTATATCATCCAGACTGGTCAGGTGTCTTCATACAGCCTACAGTATATCATCCAAACTGGTCAGGTGTCTTCATACAGCCTATATCATCCAGACTGGTCAGGTGTCTTCATACAGCCTACAGTATATCCTCCAGAATGGTCAGGTGTCTTAATACAGCCTACAGTATATCATCCAGACTGTCCAGGTGTCTTCATACAGCCTATATCATCCAGACTGGTCAGGTGTCCTTCATACAGCCAATATCATTCAGACTGGTCAGGTGTCTTCATACAGCCTACAGTATATCATCCAGACTGGTCAGGTGTCTTAATACAGCCTACAGTATATCATCCAGACTGGTCAGGTGTCTTCATACAGCCTATATCATCCAGACTGGTCAGGTGTCCTTCATACAGCCTACAGTATATCATCCAGACTGGTCAGGTGTCTTCATACAGCCTATATCATCCAGACTGGTCAGGTGTCCTTCATACAGCCTATATCATCCAGACTGGTCAGGTGTCATAATACAGCCTATATCATCCAGACTGGTCAGGTGTCTTAATACAACCTATATAATCCAGACTGGTCAGGTGTCTTCATATAGCCTATATCATCCAGACAGGTCAGGTGTCTTCATACAGCCTATATCATCCAGACTGGTCAGGTGTCCTTCATACAGCCTATATCATCCAGACTGGTCAGGTGTCATAATACAGCCTATATCATCCAGACTGGTCAGGTGTCTTCATACAGCCTATATCATCCAGACTGGTCAGGTGTCTTCATACAGCCTATATCATCCAGAATGGTCAGGTGTCTTCATACAGCCTATATCATCCAGACTGGTCAGGTGTCTTCATACAGCCTATATCATCCAGACTGGTCAGGTGTCTTCATACAGCCTATATCATCCAGACTGGTCAGGTGTCCTTCATACAGCCTATATCATCCAGACTGGTCAGGTGTCCTTCATACAGCCTACAGTATATCATCCAGACTGGCCAGGTGTCTTCATACAGCCTATATCATCCAGACTGGCCAGGTGTCTTCATACAGCCTATATCATCCAGACTGGTCAGGTGTCCTTCATACAGCCTATATCATCCAGACTGGTCAGGTGTCATAATACAGCCTATATCATCCAGACTGGTCAGGTGTCTTCATACAGCCTCTATCATCCAGACTGGTCGGGTGTCTTCATATAGCCTATATCATCCAGACTGGTCAGGTGTCATAATACAGCCTATATCATTCAGACTGGTCAGGTGTCATAATACAGCCTATATCATTCAGACTGGTCAGGTGTCTTCATACAGCCTATATCATCAAGACTGGTCAGGTGTCTTCATACAGCTTATATCATCCAGACTGGTCAGGTGTCTTCATACAGCCTATATCATCCAGACTGGTGAGGTGTCTTCATACAGCCTACAGTATATCATCCAGACTGGTCAGGTGTCTTAATACAGCCTACAGTATATCATCCAGACTGGTCAGGTGTCTTCATACAGCCTATATCATCCAGGCTGGTCTGGTGTCTTAATACAGCCTACAGTATATCATCCAGGACTGGTCAGGTGTCTTCATACAGCCTATATCATCCAGACTTGTCAGGTGTCCTTCATACAGCCTACAGTATATCATCCAGACTGGTCAGGTGTCTTCATACAGCCTCATCATCCAGACTGGTCAGGTGTCCTTCATACAGCCTATATCATCCAGACTGGTCAGGTGTCTTCATACATCCTATATCATCCAGACTGGTCAGGTGTCCTTCATACAGCCTATATCATCCAAACTGGTCAGGTGTCATAATACAGCCTATATCATCCAGACTGGTCAGGTGTCTTCATACAGCCTATATCATCCAGACTGGTCAGGTGTCCTTCATACAGCCTATACCATCCAGACTGGTCAGGTGTCTTCATACAGCCTATATAATCCAGACTGGTCAGGTGTCTTCATACAGCCTATATAATCCAGACTGGTCAAGTGTCCTTCATACAGCCTATATCATCCAGACTGGTCAGGTGTCCTTCATACAGCCTATATCATCCAGACTGGTCAGGTGTCTTCATACAGCCTATATCATCCAGACTGGTCAGGTGTCTTCATACAGCCTATATAATCCAGACTGGTCAAGTGTCCTTCATACAGCCTATATCATCCAGACTGGTCAGGTGTCCTTCATACAGCCTATATCATCCAGACTGGTCAGGTGTCCTTCATACAGCCTATATCATCCAGACTGGTCAGGTGTCATAATACAGCCAGTATGACTGGTCAGTTGTCTTAATACAGCCTATATCATCCAGACTGGTCGGGTGTCATAATACAGCCAGTAGGACTGGTCAGGTGTCCTTCATACAGCCTACAGTATATCATCCAGACTGGTCAGGTGTCTTCATACAGCCTATATCATCCAGACTGCTCAGGTGTCTTCATACAGCCTACAGTATATCATCCAGACTGGTCAGGTGTCATAATACAGCCTATATCATCCAGACTGGTCAGGTGTCTTCATACAGCCTATATCATTCAGACTGGTCAGGTGTCTTCATACAGCCTATATCATCCAGACTGGTCAGGTGTCTTCATACAGCTTATATCATCCAGACTGGTCAGGTGTCTTCATACAGCCTACAGTATATCATCCAGACTGGTCAGGTGTCTTAATACAGCCTACAGTATATCATCCAGACTGGTCAGGTGTCTTCATACAGCCTATATCATCCAGGCTGGTCTGGTGTCTTAATACAGCCTACAGTATATCATCCAGGACTGGTCAGGTGTCTTCATACAGCCTATATCATCCAGACTTGTCAGGTGTCCTTCATACAGCCTACAGTATATCATCCAGACTGGTCAGGTGTCTTCATACAGCCTACAGTATATCATCCAGACTGGTCAGGTGTCATAATACAGCCTATATCATCCAGACTGGTCAGGTGTCTTCATACAGCCTATGTCATTCAGACTGGTCAGGTGTCTTCATACAGCCTATATCATCCAGACTGGTCAGGTGTCTTCATACAGCCTATATCATCCAGACTGGTCAGGTGTCCTTCATACAGCCTATATCATCCAGACTGGTCAGGTGTCTTCATACAGCCTATATCATCCAGACTGGTCAGGTGTCATAATACAGCCAGAATGACTGGTCAGGTGTCTTAATACAGCCTATATCATCCAGACTGGTCGGGTGTCATAATACAGCCAGTATGACTGGTCAGGTGTCCTTCATACAGCCTACAGTATATCATCCAGACTGGTCAGGTGTCTTCATACAGCCTATATCATCCAGACTGCTCAGGTGTCTTCATACATCCTACAGTATATCATCCAGACTGGTCAGGTGTCTTCATACAGCCTACAGTATATCATCCAGACTGGTCAGGTGTCTTCATACAGCCTACAGTATATCATCCAGACTGGTCAGGTGTCTTCATACAGCCTATATCATCCAGACTGGTCAGGTGTCTTCATACAGCCTATATCATCCAGACTGCTCAGGTGTCTTCATACAGCCTATATCATCCAGACTGGTCAGGTGTCTTCATACAGCCTACAGTATATCATCCAGACTGGTCAGGTGTCTTAATACAGCCTACAGTATATCATCCAGACTGGTCAGGTGTCTTCATACAGCCTATATCATCCAGGCTGGTCAGGTGTCTTCATACATCCTACAGTATATCATCCAGACTGGTCAGGTGTCTTCATACAGCCTACAGTATATCATCCAGACTGGTCAGGTGTCTTCATACAGCCTACAGTATATCATCCAGACTGGTCAGGTGTCTTCATACAGCCTATATCATCCAGACTGGTCAGGTGTCTTCATACAGCCTATATCATCCAGACTGCTCAGGTGTCTTCATACAGCCTATATCATCCAGACTGGTCAGGTGTCTTCATACAGCCTACAGTATATCATCCAGACTGGTCAGGTGTCTTAATACAGCCTACAGTATATCATCCAGACTGGTCAGGTGTCTTCATACAGCCTATATCATCCAGGCTGGTCAGGTGTCTTAATACAGCCTACAGTATATCATCCAGACTGGTCAGGTGTCTTCATACAGCCTACAGTATATCATCCAGACTGGTCAGGTGTCATAATACAGCCTATATCATCCAGACTGGTCAGGTGTCTTCATACAGCCTATATCATTCAGACTGGTCAGGTGTCTTCATACAGCCTATATCATCCAGACTGGTCAGGTGTCTTCATACAGCCTATATCATCCAGACTTGTCAGGTGTCTTCATACAGCCTATATCATCCAGACTGGTCAGGTGTCCTTCATACAGCCTATATCATCCAGACTGGTCAGGTGTCCTTCATACAGCCTATATCATCCAGACTGGTCAGGTGTCATAATACAGCCAGTATGACTGGTCAGGTGTCCTTCATACAGCCTACAGTATATCATCCAGACTGGTCAGGTGTCTTCATACAGCCTATATCATCCAGACTGCTCAGGTGTCTTCATACAGCCTACAGTATATCATCCAGACTGGTCAGGTGTCTTCATACAGCCTACAGTATATCATCCAGACTGGTCAGGTGTCTTCATACAGCCTATATCATCCAGACTGGTCAGGTGTCTTCATACAGCCTATATCATCCAGACTGGTCAGGTGTCTTCATACATACAGCCTACAGTATATCATCCAGACTGGTCAGGTGTCTTCATACAGCCTACAGTATATCATCCAGACTGGTCAGGTGTCTTCATACAGCCTATATCATCCAGACTGGTCAGGTGTCTTCATACAGCCTATATCATCCAGACTGGTCAGGTGTCTTCATACAGCCTATATTATCCAGGTGTCTTAATTAATACAGCCTATATCATAAATGTTCTCAAGCCACCCTCTGCCATCGGCACCATAGTGGTGCCCACAAGTCGTGATAAGTCCAGTCATTCTGGACGGAGGCGAATGACTGTTTATTCTAAATTACACCAGGTGTCCTGGAAATACGATTACGTTGCTAAAGTAGGCAACTATTTGGTAGGAAATAACTTTGCCACCATTATCATGTTGTCAAATTCCTACTTTAGACAGATGTCAATGTTGTCATTACCTAGAAAATTTGTAAAAAATAGCTAGCAATGATAACATTAGCTAGCTAAATCTGGTGGTCTCCCCTCAATGTTAGCTAGCTAGCTAAATGTATACTGCATCTAAAGTAAATTTGGCGACACCAAAATGATGAGAAAAGGTTTACCTAATAATTATTTGCCTCCCTTTCCATCTCTTCCTGTCTCTTTCTCTCTGTCTGGGTCCCGAACAGCTTGTTATTCCTTATATAGCCCACTCTATAAGGTGCCTTTTGAGACATAGCTTTGAATAGGGTTCCTTTAAAAACACAGCCCACTCTATGAGGTGCCTTTTGAGACATAGCTTTGAATAGGGTTCCTTTAAAAACACAGCCCACTCTATAAGGTGCCTTTTGAGACATAGCTTTGAATAGGGTTCCTTTAAAATCACAGCCCACTCTATAAGGTGCCTTTTGAGACATAGCTTTGAATAGGGTTCCTTTAAAAACACAACCCACTCTATAAGGTGCCTTTTGAGACATAGCTTTGAATCGGGTGCCTTTAAAAACAAACTCTTAACTGGGTCAGGTGAGAGCCTGTTGGATATTCACTGACATCATCAGACTCAAACACCTGAGCGGTGGGCCAATGAGTCTCCATCATATGTCCCAGAGACCATATAGAGATGTTCTGTGTAACCTTCTAGGGACAGTGTGCCTGACAACACACCACCAGTCTATCAGCCTTTTCAGATTCCGTTCCAAATGCTTTTAGCCTCACAACAAGCTTATGAACTAATTCAAATTGTGCCATTAGATGTATGTAATCTGTTATTAGAGCATCTCCATTTTGCTCTTAAGGAGATTTGTGTTTTTTCAATGGTGCGTTGGTATAAAGACTGGAGTGTTTTATTGGCTGGTTGTCCTGTAGTCTGTCTATATAATCCAGGTTGAAAGGTCTCCAAGCTAAATGGAAGCTGCATGAGGAACAATAACTAGCCATTAACATCACCCAAAAGCCATTCTGATACTGAAATTGTATTTTTTTGTGTTTTTTTTTACAGATGTCCGAACGTTAAAAACCTGTAATAAGCTTTCAGCTTTGTGTCTTTATCTCTGGAATAAAGAAGACGATGTTGATATATTTGGCTCACATGTGTAACCCCATCGATATGGTTCAAAACACCACACAGACCAAATCCTAAACTAAAGTCATTCCAATTTACAGTCAGAATTCTCTATAGTTATACACTATTTACTTATATGTATATAAAATGAATAATTATTTGTGAAATGTATGTACAGAATATGATATAAACCATAGTTTTCTAAGAATTGAAAGAGTATACATGACATAATTGTCACGTTCTGACCATAGTTATTTTGTGTTTTCCTTGTTTTAGTGTTGGTCAGGACGTGAGCTGGGTGGGCATTCTATGTTGTGTGTCTAGTTTGTCCGTTTCTATGTATGGCCTGATATGGTTCTCAATCAGAGGCAGGTGTTAGTCATTGTCTCTGATTGGGAACCATATTTAGGTAGCTTGTTTTGTGTTTGGGTTTGTGGGTGGTTGTCTTCTGTCTTTGTGTCTATGCACCAGATAGGACTGTTTTCAGAGTTGTTGTTTTTGGAATTTGAAGTGTTCAGTTTGGAGTATTATTAAATAAGATGAACACTAACCACACTGCGCTTTGGTCCTCTCCTTCAACGGAAGAAAACCGTTACAATTATATGTCCAAGAAAATCAATGGACTAAGAGGATTCCTTTTTGTCATGTAAAAAGTGTAACCAAAATCACCACAGACAAACGCAAAGGGCAAAGAAAACAACAAGCATCAGTTTAACATGATAGTAGTAGAGGTGTTTTTATGTTTTACACCCAACATGGTACATATTTACAATTTAGTTAGCTGGCACTCTTATCCAGAGCCACTAACAGTTAGCGTCCTTGGTGTGCGCTGCTATTATTGGTAGTGCACTAAGGAGGTCCATGTTGGAAGCCTGGGACCCTTATAAAATGGGCAGCAATATTCCATTAATTGTAATGGATCAGAACCAAGTCACAGTCAAGGGAAGAAAATGTGACGAATGTGACCCCTGTATTGCCAATCAACTCAAACTATGGGTCGGTTTTGTGTGTAGCCTATCAGACCTGTTGAGTATTGTTTGAAATGTAGTTTCAGTCATGTCACCATAATATGACAATAAATCTGCCTCTTATACTATATATAATCTATGGTATCTGGTTTTATGTCACTAATATGTACAACGATACTTACTTGGTCAATGTGTAATGTAGAAGGCATTTCCTTCACCATCAATGATAACCAACCAAGCATTCTTCTTTGTTTTTTGCAATTGCTGTTTTGGTCCTCATTTTCCCTGAGCACTTTGTCGAATTAATACATCAGGACACATTCTGCATCATTAAAATACCATATTAAAATGTACATTTAATCTCATAAAATCATGTAATCCTTTGGATGAAATCACACTAAACATGAAATGGTTTGACTCGTGTGGGTGTCAGTGTGTGTGGGTGGGTGGGTGGGTGGGTGTCAGTGTGTGTGGGTGGGTGGGTGGGTGTCAGTGTGTGTGGGTGGGTGGGTGGGTGTCAGTGTGTGTGTACCATGGTTATTAACCATTTACCATATTCCCCAACCGTCAGAAACTAAGTCCTTTATATAACACAGAAAAACTATTGTTTCATCAAGTCAAATGAGATTCCATGTTTGGTGATGTAGATGAATTATGTATGTGTTGTTGTGTTGATATGTGATAGAGACACTGCTGTCACTGCCTGTATCCCTGGGAATGTAGGACAGCTCCTTTTGCATAACAATACACAGTAGTCTTTAGTTTAGTTCTCACAAACAACATGGCCATTGGTTTATTTTATAAAGAGGCTCTATTCTTTATAAAAGAACACTTGTATATTTTTAACGGTGTTCTTGTAGACACCTGCGTTTGCATGGAACTGGTCAATTTCAAATGACAAAAGACGCTATAGTATTATGGCTTATAGGGGAGGTGATGATATTGACATCAAATATACCAACCCTGGTTGTGCAAGTTGAGCATAAGAAATAGCTGGATTAGTACAAAATTATAGTACCATTTTTATTTGTCTTTTTTAGATTTCCAGTGTGGGACATTTTAAATAACAATGATTTTGTCTACCAATAGCCCATATACAAACTAAATTCTGAAGAGTTCATTGATATAATATTGATAGCTCACAGGGGAGAAATTAGGCTACTTTTCCCAATTATGATATTCCTAAACCATAGTAGGTCCAGCCTACAATTATATTACTGGATGAATATATCACTGCAGCAGAAAATCGATCAAATATAAGAACTTTGAGATTTTTCTGTATTTTGAAAACCCTTAACAAATTCTCTAAGTCACAAAACCCATAAAAGTTGACTGAGTCATATTGACATTTCCTAGTGTTTCTCTACGGATGATTGGGGCTTGGGGCGCTTTGCGGGCGCTGGATCATAGCCTATTTTCGCTAATGGCAATGCGTGGAATTCGCTGGGCGCGCGACCAAGTGCCTGTCTGGTGTGCTTGGGAAAGTTATATTTTGCCTCTATGTCCTTTCGGCCAGCCCAGAGCTGGGCCTGGTTTCCCGATAGCTATGGAATTTAGTCTTACGAGTGTTTTAAGATGCCTCTTTCCTGCAACCTCTGAAGATGAAACATGCATTTCCCAAAACACCAGGCAAAAATAATGGTCGCTAAGTGCGTCATTGGAACATAGATACTGATAGGATCGAAAAAAAGGGAGCGCTGCTCTCAGATCAGCTTTCTCCATAGAAATCACCTTAACATTAGAAATATTTCACAATACTGATAAGCTCCTATTAACACCTATGGCTGCACATTATGAGGCGACTTATTCTAATGCTTTCACAATTTTTTTTTTAAATCACTAAATCACCGATTTGGCACATGACTGCGCACATGTTAGGCTATACATCATTAAATATATTGAGACACATTACAGACAGTAGCCTAGAAGTATCAAAATATAAATGAATTGATTGAACATTACATGTATTTCAGTATGATTGAAATAGGCTTACAACCTACTGTCTATATTTTAATGCAGTCATCTCTGTTTACAATTTAAGTCTATTTTTATACGTCGCTTGTTCGTATCAATTGCAAAGACATTGGCAACTTTGTATTTGTAGTCAACTTTGTTCAGCGGTCACAAAAAGACGGATAAGCCACGTGATTCTATGTTTAACGGAGATCTTCTGTGTATAAAGTGACGCGGGAGGGCAAAAAAGCATCTGAAGACCCACTTAGCTGTTCTACGAGTGGTCTGAGGCAGGAGTTAGATTATGAGCGTTTTCAAGTGCAACGTTAATAAAGACGTTTTTCAGAAACAGCTAGGAGATTGAACGATATTCCTACGAAGGTTCTAACGAATTTAGCCTTAAGATGCTTTTGAGAAACCGGGCCCTGGTCCGCACCCCGCAGCAGTGACCAGAGCCAAGGCTGGGTTTTAAAACTCCAAGCTCAAGGCCTTTTATTGTTTAACATCCACAAATGCGATGAAGGGATTAATGAAGCGTCTGCCGGACCCATATGTCCCTTCGTGCAGAGTGGCGCTTAATTAAAACCGAAAGCCTAGGAATGGAATCTTGCACAAATAGGTCCCTCTGGCCTGCTCCGCTCAAGTCTTGCTGTCTTAGCTACATGTATTTATTTAACCTTTATTTAACTAATAGCCCAATTGAAAATATAGCATGGTAACGACAAAAATGATATTTATAATTATATTAGAATAATCATTCTAGAATAATAATGATGATAATGATAAATTATAGCACTGACAATTATTTAGATTCTGGTTTCATTATACACAACATGACCAAAAGTATGTGGACACCTGATCATCGAACATCTCATTCCAAAATCATGGGCATTAATATGGAGTTGGTCCTCACTTTATTGCTATAACAACCTCCAGTCTTCTGGGAAGTCTTTCCACTAGATGTTGGAACATTGCTTACATTCAGCTATAAGAGCATTAGTGAGGCCGGGCACTGATGTTGGGCGATTAGTCCTTGCTCGCAGTCGGCGTTCCAATTAATTCCAAAGGTGTTCGATGGAGTTGAGGTCAGGGCTCTGTGCAGGCCAGTAAAGTTCTTCCACACTGATCTTGACAAACCATTTCTGTATGGACCTCGCTTTGTGCACGGGGCATTGTCATACTGAAACAGGAAAGGGCCTTCCCCAAACTGTTTCCGCAAAGTTGGAAGTACAGAATCGTCTAGAATGTCATTGTATGATGCAGCGTTAAGATTTCCCTTCCCTGGAACTAAGGGGCCTAGCACGATCCATGAAAAACAGCCCCAGACCATTATTCCTCCTCCAACAAACTTTACAGTTGGCACTATGCATTCGGGCAGGTAGCGTTCTCCTGGCATCCACCAAACCCACATTCATCCTTCGGACAGTCAGATAGTGAAGCATGATTCATAACTCCAGAGAACTCGTTTCCACTGCTCCAGAGTCCAATGGCCACTCCAGCCGATGCTTGGCATTGCGCATGGTGATCTTAGGACCAAGCCTGGCCTGCTGAGGAGTGATGAACTCCATCCTAGCTGGAGGGGTGCTCTCATCTTATCTACAAACATAGACAGGGCTCTAACTCCCCTAGCTCCACAATGAGATAGGGTGCAGGCCAGGCAGCAGGCTGTTAGCCAGCCTGTCAGTTTAGTGGAGTCTGCCACTAGCACAGTTAGTGTAGTCAGCTCAGCTATCCCTATTGAGACCGTGACTGTGACTCGACCTAGGTTGGGCAAAACTAAACATGGCGGTGTTCGCTTTAGCAAGCTCACTGGAATAAAGACCTCCTCCATTCCTGCCATTATTGAAAGAGATTGTGATATCTCACATCTCAAAATAGGGCTACATAATGTTAGATCCCTCACTTCCAAGGCAGTCATAGTCAATGAACTTATCACTGATCATAATCTTGATGTGTATGGCCTGTCGCGCATCCCGCAAAGGTGGGGGTGTTGCTAACATTCACAATAGCAAATTTCAATTTACAAAAAAAAAGCGACTGCGTTTTCGTATTTTTGGCTTCTAGTCATGAAATCTATGCAGCCTACTCAATCACATTTTATAGCTACTGTTTACAGGCCTCCTGGGCCATGTACAGTGTTCCTCACTTAGTTCCCTAAATTCCTATCGGACCTTGTTGTCATGGCAGATAATATTCAATTTTGGGTGACTTTAATATTCACATGGAAAAGTTCACAGACCCACTCCAAAAGGCTATCGGAGCCATCATCGGCTCAGTGGGTTTTGTCCAACATGTCTCCAGACCTACTCACTGCCACAGTCATACTCTGGACCTAGTTTTGTCCCGTGGAATAAATGTTGTGGATCTTAACATTTTTCCTCATAATCCTGGACTATCGGACCACCATTTTATTATGTTTGCAATTGCAACAAATAATCTGCTCAGACCCCAACCAAGGATCATCAAAACCCATGCTATAAATTCTCGGACAATCCAAAGATTCTTAGATGCCCTTCCAGACTCCCTCCACCTACCCAAGGACTTCAGAGTACAAAAATCAGTTAACCACCTAACTGAGGAACTCAATTTAACCTTGCGTAATACCCTAGATGCAGTTGCACCCCTAAAAACAAAAAACATTTGTCATAACAAATTAGCTCCCTGGTGTACAGAAAATACTCCCGGGTGGGGCAGTGGTTAAGGGCGCTGTACTGCTGCCCCAGCTGTGCCATCAGAGACTCTGGGTTTGCACCCAGGCTCTGTCGTAACCGGCCACGACCGGGAGGTCCGTGGGGCGACGCACAATTGGCCTAGCGTCGTCCGGGTTAGGGAGGGCTAGACCGGTAGGGATGTCCTTGTCTCATTGCGCACCAGTGACTCCTATGGCGGGCCGGGCGCAGTGCGCGCTAACCAAGGTTGCCAGGTGCAGGGTGTTTCCTCTGACACATTGGTGCAGCTGGCTTCCGGGTTAGATGCGCGCTGTGTTAAGAAGCAGTGCGGCTTTGTTGGGTTGTGTATCGGAGGACGCATGACTTTCAACCTTCGTCTCTCCCGAGCCCGTACGGGAGTTGTAGCGATGAGACAAGATAGTAGCTACTAAAACAATTGGATACCACGAAATTGGGTGAAAAAGGGGTACAAAATAAAAAAATAAAAAATAAATACCCAAGCTCGAAGCAAGCTTCCAGAAAATTGGAACGGAAATGGCGCTACACCAAACTGGAAGTCTTCCGACTAGCTTGGAAAGACAGTACCGAGCAGTATCGAAGAGCCCGATCATCCTATTTTTTTCAATTTAATTGAGGAAAATAAGAAAAATCCAAAATTAAGTTTTGATACTGTCGCAAAGTTAACATTCCCCAAGAGAGGATGGCTTTCACTTCAGCAGTGATAAATTCATGAACTTCTTCGATGAAAAGATCATGATCATTAGAAAGCATATTACAAACTTCTCTTTAAATCTGCGTATTCCTCCAAAGCTCAGTTGTCTTTTGTCTGCACAACACTGCCAGGACGTAGGATCAAGGGAGACACTCAAGGTTTTAAATACTATAATAATCATGACCTCTAAACCTTCAAGCTGCATACTGGACCCTATTCCAATTAAACTACTGAAAGAGTTGCTTCCTGTGCTTAGCCCTCCTATTTTGGACATAATAAACTGCTCTCTATCCACCGGATGTGTACCAAACTCAGTAAAAGGGGCAGTAATAAAGCCTCTCTTTCAAAAGCCAAACCTTGACCCAAAAAATATTTAAAAAACTTCCGGCCTATATCGAATCTCCCATTCCTCTCAAAACATTTTGAAAAATCTGTTGCACAGCAACTCACTGGATTCCTGAAGACAAGCAATGTATATGAAACGCATCAGTTTGGTTATAAACCCCATGTGGTGATCGATGGTATCAAAAGCAGCACTAAGGTCTAAGAGCACGAGGACAGATGCAAAGCCTCGGTCTGACGCCATTAAAAGGACAGTTACCACCTTCACAAGTGCAGTCTCAGTGCATAGCACTGAGGCTTTGCATCTGTCCTCGTGCTCTTCGACCTTAGTGCTGCTTTTGATACCATCGATCACCACATTCTTTTGGAGAAATTGGATGCCCAAATTGGTCTACACGGACAAGTTCTGGCCTGGTTTAGATCTTATCTGTTGGAAAGATATCAGTTTGTCTCTGTAGATGGTTTGTCCTCTGACAAATCACCTGTAAATTTCAGTGTTCCTCAAGGCTCCGTGTTAGGACCACTATTGTTTCACTATATATCTTACCTCTTGGTGATGTCATTCGTAAACATAATGTTAACTTCACTGTTATGTGGACGACACAGCTGTACATTTCAATGAAACATAGTGAAGCCCCAAAATATCCCTAGCTGGAAGCCTGTGTTTCAGACATAAGGAAGTGGATGGCGGCACATTTTTTACTTATAAACTCAGACAAAACAGAGATGCTAGTTCTAGGTTCCAAGAAACAAAGAGATCTTCTGTTGAATCTGACAATTAATCTTAATTGTTGTGCAGTCGTCTCAAATAAAACTGTGAAGGACCTCGGCCTTCCTCTAGACCATGATCTCTCTTTTGACAAACATATCAAGACTATTTCAAGGACAGCTTTATTCTAGCTACGTAACATTGCAAAAATTCAGAAACTTTCTGTCCAAAAATGATGCAGAAAACTGAATTGTCACTTCTAGGTTAGACTACTGCATTGCTCTACTTTCCAGCTACCCAGATAAAGTATGAAATAAACTTCAGTTAGTGCTAAACACGGCTGCTAGAATCTTGATTAGAACCGAAAAATCTGATCATATTACTCCAGTGCTAGCCTCTCTACACTGGCTTCATGTTAAGGCTAGGGCTGATTTCAAGGTTTTACTGCTAACCTACAAAGCATTACATGGGCTTGCTCCTACCTATCTTTCCGATTTGGTCCTGCCGTACATACCTACACATACGCTATGGTCACAAGACGGAGGCCTCCTTCCCGTCCCTAGAATTTCTAAGCAAACAGCTGGAGGCAGGGCTTTCTCCTATAGAGCTCCATTTTTATGGAATGTTCTGCCTATCCATGTGAGAGATGCAGACTCGGTCTAAACCTTTAAGTCTTTATTGAAGACTCATCTCTTCAGTAGGTCGTATGATTGAGTGTAATCTGGCCCAGGAGTGTGAAGGTGAACGGAAAGGCACTGGAGCATCGAACCGCCCTTGCTGTCTCTGCCTGGCTGGTTCCCCTCTCTCCACTGGGATTCTCTACCTCTATAACCCTATTACAGGGGCTGAGACACTGGTTTACTGGTGCTCTTCCATGCCGTACCTAGGAGCGGTGCTCCACTTGAGTGGGTTGAGTCACTGAGGTGAACTTCCTGTCTGGGTTGACGCCCCCCTTGGGTTCGTGCAGTGGGGGAGGTCTTCGTGGGCTATACTCGGCCTTGTCTCAGGTTAGTAAGATGGTGGTTGAAGATATCCCTCTAGTGGTGTGGCAAAGTGGGTGGGGTTATATCCTACCTGTTTGGCTCTGTCCGGGGGTATCGTCGGACGGGGCCACAGTGTCTCCCGACCCCTCCTGTCTCAGACTCCAGTATTTATGTTGCAATAGTTTATTTGTCGGGGGGCTAGGGTCAGTCTGTTATATCTGGAGTATTTCTCCTGTCTTATCCGGTGTACTGTGTGAATTTAAGTATGCTCTCTCTAATTCTCTCTCTCTCTTTTTTTCTCTCTCCCTCTCGCTTTCTCTCGCTTTTTCTCTATGGAACCCTGACCTGTTCACCGGACATGCTATCTGTCCCAGACCTGCTGTTTTCAACTCTCTAGAGACAGCAGGAGCTACACCTGCATTGCTTGCTGTTTGGGGTTTTAGGCTGGGTTTCTGTACAGCACTTTGTGACATCAGCTGATGTAAGAAGGGCTTTATAAATCAATTTGATTGATTGATTGATCTTAGGCTTGTGTGCGGCTGCCTGGCCATGGAAACCCATTTCAACAAACAGTTATTGTGCTGACGTTGCTTACAGAGGCAGTTTGGAACTCGGTAGTGAGTGTCTTTATCCCCCTGGATCTGAATATTGACTGGTTTTCATCAAGCTGTCCACTCAAGTGGGTTCAGGTTATTAATCAACCTACCAGGGTGTTTACAAACACTACAGGAACAAGATCATCCACATGTACCAATAACATTTTTACTAATACTGTAGAACTTTTCTCGAAAGCTGTATCTGTACCCATTGGATGCAGTAATCACAATATAGTGTCTATATTCCGGAAAGCCAAAGTTCCAACAGCTCGGCCAAAAATAGTGTATAAGAGATTATACAAAATATTTTGTTGTGACTCTTACAGTGTGTGGATGATGTTTAAAAAAATGTGTTGGTCTGATGTGATTAATGAGGAGCATCCAGACGCTGTACTTGATGAATTTATGAAATTGCTTCTTCCAATTATTGATAAACATGCACCTGTTAAGAAACTGACTATTAGAACTGTTAAGGCTCCATGGATTGATGAGGGATTGAAAAACTGTATGGTTGAAAGAGATGGGGCAAAAAGAATGGCTAATAAGTCTGTGTCACATTCTGACCTTTATTTTGTTTGTTTTGTCATTATTTAGTATGGTCAGGGCGTGAGTTGGGGTGGGCAGTCTATGTTTGTTTTTCTATGATTTGGGTATTTCTATGTTTCGGCCTAGTATGGTTCTCAATCAGGTGTCATTAGTTGTCTCTGATTGAGAATCATACTTAGGTAGCCTGGGTTTCACTGTGTGTTTGTGGGTGTTTGTTTCCATGTCTGTGTTTTTCACCACACGGTACTGTTTTGGGTTTCGTTCATTCCACGTTTATTGTTTTTGTATTCAGTTGTTCATGTGTACTATTTCGTATTAAAAGAACCATGGACACTTACCACGCCGCATATTGGTCCTCCGATCCTTTTCGCCTCTCCTCTTCGGAAGAAGAGGAGGAAATCCCTTACAGAAACACCCACCAACCAAGGACCAAGCGGCGTGGTAAAAGACAGCGACGACAGCAGCAGCAGCAGCAACAACAGCGGCCAGCATCACAGGACTCCTGGACATGGGAGGAGATATTGAACCGAGAGGGACCCTGGGCACAGGCTGGGGAATATAGACGCCCCAAAGCAGAGCAGGAGGCAGCGAAAGCTGAGCGGCGGCGATATGAGGCTGCACGGCAGTGCGACAGGTACGTGAGGCAGCCCCCCAATTTTTTTTGGGGGGGGCACACGAGGTGTGAAGCTAAGCCAGGTAGCAGACCTGAGCTCACTCCTCGTGCTTATTATAAGCAGCGCGTTACTGGTCAGGCACCGTGTTATGCGGTTAAGCGCACGGTGTCGCCAGTAGTGCCCATAGCCCGGTGCGCTGTAGGGCAGCCCCCCGAGAGTGTCATGCGAGTGCGGGCATCGAGCCAGGGCATATGGTGCCTGCTCAGCGGGTCTGGTCGCCGGTACGCAGTTTTGGTCCAGGGTATCCTGCGCCGGCTCTGCGTGCTGTGTCTCCGGGATGCTGGGAGGGTGCAGTGCGTCCTCTGCCTGCGCTCCGCTCGTGCCGGGCAAATGTGGGAGTGGAGCCTAAGGGAGAGGTGTGCGTAGTAGGCACTAGATCTCCCGTGCTTACCCACAGCCCGGTTCAACCTGTGCCTGCACTCTGGAGGGTCCGGGCTAGAGTTGTTGTCCAGCCTGGGGAAGTGGTGCCAAGGCTGCGCACCAGAGCTCCAGTGCTCCCCCACAGCCCGGTCCTTCAGGTGCCTCCTCCTAACACCAAGCCTCCTGAAGGTCTCCCCAGCCTGGTGGTTCCTGTGGCAGCCCCACGCACCAGGCTGTATCTCTGTCTCCTCCCTACAGGTGGTCCTGTCTGTCCGGCGCTGCCGGAGTCTCCCGCCTGTCTGGCGCTGCCGGTGATACAGCCCGACAGGATGCTCTCGATTGTGCATCTGTAGAAGTTTGTGAGTGCTTTTGGTGACAAGCCGAATTTCTTCAGCCTCCTGAGGTTGAAGAGGCGCTGCTGCGCCTTCTTTACGATGCTGTCTGTGTGGGTGGACCAATTCAGTTTGTCTGTGATGTGTACGCCGAGGAACTTAAAACGTACTACCTCTCCACTGCTGTTCCATTGATGTGGATAGGGGGGTGTTCCCTCTGCTGTTTCCTGAAGTCCACAATCATCTCCTTAGTTTTGTTGACGTTGAGTGTGAGGTTATTTTCCTGACACCACACTCCGAGGGCCCTCACCTCCTCCCTGTAGGCCGTCTCGTCGTTGTTGGTAATCAAGCCTACCACTGTTGTGTCGTCCGCAAACTTGATGATTGAGTTGGAGGTGTGCGTGGCCACGCAGTCGTTGGTGAACAGGGAGGACAGGAGAGGGCACAGAACGCACCCTTGTGGGGCCCCAGTGTTGAGGATCAGCGGGGTCGGAGATGTTGTTACCTACCCTCACCACCTGGGGGCGGCCCATCAGGAAGTCCAGTACCCAGTTGCACAGTGCGGGGTCGAGACCCAGGGTCTCGAGCTTGATGACGAGTTTGGAGGGTACTATGGTGTTAAATGCTGAGCTGTAGTCGATGAACAGCATTATCACATAGGTATTCCTCTTGTCCAGATGGGTTAGGGCAGTGTGCAGTGTGGTTGAGATTGCATCATCTGTGGACCTATTTGGGTGGTAAGCAAATTGGAGTGGGTCTAGGGTGTCAGGTAGGGTGGAGGTAATATGGTCCTTGACTAGTCTCTCAAAGCACTTCATGATGACGGAAGTGAGTGCTACGGGGCGGTAGTCGTTTAGCTCAGTTACCTTAGCTTTCTTGGGAACAGGAACAATGGTGGCCCTCTTGAAGCATGTGGGAACAGCAGACTGGGATAGGGATTGATTGAATATGTCCGTAAACACACCAGCCAGCTGGTCTGCGCATGCTCTGAGGGCGCGGCTGGGGATGCCGTCTGGGCCTGCAGCCTTGCGAGGGTTAACACGTTGAAATGTTTTACTCACCTCGGCTGCAGTGAAGGAGAGTCTGCATGTTTTGGTTGCGGGCCGTGTCAGTGGCACTGTATTGTCCTCAAAGCGGGCAAAAAAGTTATTTAGTCTGCCTGGGAGCAAGGCATCCTGGTCCGTGACTGGGCTGGTTTTCTTTTTGTAATCCGTGATTGACTGTAGACCCTGCCACATACCTCTTGTGTCTGAGCCGTTGAATTGCGATTCTACTTTGTCTCTATATTGACGCTTAGCTTGTTTGATTGCCTTGCGGAGGGAATAGCTACACTGTTTGTATTCGGTCATGTTTCCGGTTACCTTGCCCTGATTAAAAGCAGTGGTTTGCGCTTTCAGTTTCACGCGAATGCAGCCATCAATCCACGGTTTCTGGTTTGGGAATGTTTTAATCATTGCTATGGGAACGACATCTTCAACGCACGTTCTAATGAACTCGCTCACCGAATCAGCGTATTTGTCAATGTTGTTGTCTAACGCAATACGAAACATATCCCAGTCCACGTGATGGAAGCAGTCTTGGAGTGTGGAATCAGATTGGTCGGACCAGCGTTGAACAGACCTCAGCGCGGGAGCTTCTTATTTTAGTTTCTGTTTGTAGGGAGGGAGCAACAAAATGGAGTCGTGGTCAGCTTTTCCGAAAGGAGAGTGGGAGAGGGCCTTATATGCGTCGCGGAAGTTAGAATAGCAATGATCCAAGGTTTTGCCAGCCCTGGTTGCGCAATCGATATGCTGATACAATTTGGGGAGTCTTGTTTTCAGATTAGCCTTGTTAAAATCCCCAGCTACAATGAATGCAGCCTCAGGATATGTGGATTCCAGTTTGCAAAGAGTAAAATAAAGTTTGTTCAGAGCCATCGATGTGTCTGCTTGGGGGGAATATATACGGCTGTGATTATAATCGAAGAGAATTGCCTTGGTAGATAATGAGGTAGACATTTGATTGTGAGGAATTCTAAATCAGGTGTACAGAAGGACTTGAGTTCCTGTATGTTGTTGTGACCACACCACGTCTCGTTAACGCGATGCGTGGAGAAACCAGCTGGCTGCACCGACTCCGATAGCGTCTCTCCAGTGAGCCATGTTTCCGTGAAGCAAAGAACGTTACAGTCTCTGATGTCCCTCTGGAATGCTACCCTTGCTCGGATTTCATCAACCTTGTTCTCAAGAGACTGGACATTGGCGAGAAGTATGCTAGGGAGTGGTGCGCGATGTGCCCGTCTCCGGACTCTGACCAGAAGACCGCTTCGTTTCCCTCTTTTACGGAGTCGTTTTTTTGGGTCGCCGGCTGGGATCCATTCCGTTGTCCTGGGTGAAAGGCAGAACACAGGATCCGCTTCGCAAAAGTCATATTCTTGGTCGTACTGATGGTGAGTTGACGCTGCTCTTATATTCAGTAGTTCTTCTCGACTGTATGTAATGAAACCTAAGATGACCTGGGGTACCAATGTAAGAAATAACACGTAAAAAAACAAAAAACTGCATAGTTTCCTAGGAACGCTAAGCGAGGCGGCCATCTCTGTCGGCGCATCTCTGTGTGTTTGTGGGTGTTTGTTTCCGTGTCTGTGTTTTTCACCACACGGTACTGTTTTGGGTTTCGTTCATTCCACGTTTATTGTTTTTGTATTCAGTTGTTCATGTGTACATTTTCGTATTAAAAGAACCATGGACACTTACCACGCCGCATATTGGTCCTCCGATCCTTTTCGCCTCTCCTCTTCGGAAGAAGAGGAGGAAATCCCTTACAGTCTGGCCGCACAACTGACTGGCTTACTTACTGCAAATTGAGAAATGATGTGACTAAACTCCACAAAAAGACGATGAAACTGTATTATGAAGCAAAGATCAATGACATAAAGAACGATGGAACAAAAACTTTGGAATGCTTTAAATTAAATTATGGGCAGAAAGACAAATTCAACTCCATCTTTCATTGAATGGCTGATTCATCACGAAACCATTTGAAATTGGCAATTATTTTAATGATTATTTCATTGGCAAAGTGGGCAAACTTTGGCAGGAAATGTCAACAACGAACAGTGAGCAATTGTATTCATGCATAAAAAAAACAAATCATTAAAGAAAAGCATTGCAAGTTTGAATTATGTAAAGTTCGTGTGGGAAAGGTGGATGAATTATTGTTGTCGATCAATAATGACAAACCTCATGGCATTGACAACTTAGATGGAAAGCTACTGAGGATGGTAGCTGACTATAGCCACTCCTATCTGTCATATTTTTAATCTGAGCCTAGAGGAAAGTCTTTGTCCTCATGCCTGGAGGGAAGCCAAAGTAATTCCACCACCCAAGAGTGGTAAAGCGGCATTTACTGGTTCTAACAGCAAACAGATAAGCTTGCTGCCAGCTCTTAGCAAACTGTTGGAAAAAAATGTTTGACCAAATACAATGCTATTTCTCTGTAAACAAATTAACAACAGACTTTCAGCATGCTTATAGAGAAGGGCACTCAACGTGTACTGCACTGACACAAATGACTGATGATTGGTTGAAAGAAATTGATAATAAGAAGATTGTGAGAGCTGTATTGTTACATTTCAGTGCAGCCTTTGATATTATTAACCATAATCTGTTGTTGATAAAACGGATATGTTATGGCTTTTCAATAGAACTCAAATGGTTTTCTTTAATGGAAGCTTCTCTAATGTCAAACATTTAAAGTGTGGTGTACCGCAGGGCAGCTCTCTAGGCCCTCTACTCTTTTCTATTTTTACCAATGATCTGCCACTGGCATTAAACAAAGCATGTGTGTCCATGTTTGCTGATGATTCAACCATATACGTATCAGCAACCAAAGCTAATGAAGTCACTGAAACCCTTAGCAAAGTGTTGCAGTCTGTTTTGGAATGGGTGGCCGGTAATAAATTGGTCCTAAACATCTCTAAACCTAAGAGCATTGTATTTGGTACAAACCATTCCTTAAATTCTAGACCTCAGCTGAATCTGTTAATGAATGGTGTGTCTGTTGAACAAGTTGAGGAGACTAAATTACTTGCCGTTACTTTAGATTGTAAACTGTCATTTGGTACCAACTGTACGGTATTATATAGAGCCCTAATTACATGGAACTTCCTTCCATCTCATACTGCTCAAATAAACAGCAAACCTGGTTTCAAAAAACAGATAAGGCATAACCTCGTGGCACAACGCTTCTCCCCTATCTGACCTAGATAACTTGTGTGTATGCATTGATATGTAGGCTACCTTTAAAAGGCCTTTTAAAAAATGTATGTAGTTCTGTCTTTGAGTGTTCTTGTCTATTGATGTTCTGTATTATGTCATTTTGTATTATGTTTCATGTTTTGTTTGGACCCCAGGAAGAGTAGCTGCTGCTTTTGTAACAGCTAATGGGGATCCTAATAAAATACCAAATACCAATACCCCCTTTTCTCCCCAATTAGTAGTTACAGTCTTGTCCCATTGTTGCAACTCCTGTATGAACTTGGGGGAGGCGAAGGTCGAGAGCCATGCGTCCTCCGAAACACAACCCTGCCAAGCCGCACTGCTTCTTGACACACTGCTCACTTAACCCGGAAGCCAGCTGCACCAATGTGTAGGAGGAAACACTGGTATAACTGGTGACCGTGTAACTGGTGCCCCCAGCCCACCACAGGAGTCGCTAGAGCGCAATGGGACAAAGACATCCCAGCCGGCCAAACCCTCCCCTAACCTGGACAACTCTGGGCCAATTGTACGCCTTCTCATGGGCCTCCAGGTCCTGGCCGGCTGCAACACAGCCCGGGATCGAACCCGGGTCCGTAGTGATGCCTCAAGCACAGCGATGCAGTGCGTAAGACCGCTTGAGATGTTCCTTCAACTTGATTGGTCCACCTGTGGTCAATTAAATTGATTGGCCATGATTTAGAAAGGTACAAACTGGTCTATATAAGGTCTCACAGCTAACAGTGCATGTCAGAGCAAAAACCAAGCTCCGAGACAGGATGTTGTCAAGGCACAGATCTGGGGAAGGGTACCAAAAAATGTTGGTGGCATTGAAGGTCCCCAAAAACACAGTGGCCGCTATCATTCTTAAATGGAGAATGGAGTCCATGGAGAATAAGAGCACCTCCTCCCAGCTGCCCACTGCACTGAGGCTAGGAAACACTGTCACCACTGACAAATCCACTATAATTGAGAATTTCAATAAGCATTTCAATAAGCACTCGCCCAAGCCTCCCCCATTTCTCCTTCACCCAAATCCAGATAGCTGATGTTCTGAAAGAGCTGCAAAATCTGGACCCCTACAAATCAGCCGGGCTAGACAATCTGGACCTTCTCTTTCTAAAATGATCACCCGCAATTGTTGCAACCCCAATTACAAGCCTGTTCAACCTCTCT